>NC_049988.1:1077022-1137956 GCF_000003815.2 Branchiostoma floridae | reverse complement strand
CATTCAAAATCTCTATTATCCTTCTTGCAGTGAAGTATCTCAAAGACTCTTTCTTGAGTACAAATAAACTTAACTATAGCAGGCACAGCCACACGTCATGGTGAGCAAAGCTATGTTGATTCGATTATATGGATGACATATTTCCTGCATATCATTTTTGTCCTTCTCTGCAAAACGTTTTTAACCATATTGCAAATGGTGCAAATCAGTTAAAAAATGGCAAAGGAAAGTTTGGAAAATGGACTAGTATGCAAAAGTTGATCCCAAACGCAAAGAGGAAGATGTGAAAGAACAAAAACGAAGAATCTATTGTTTGCTATACCATGTTTTCTGAGTATAGTCATTTGAATGTTCAACCTTCCTGACCACTTAGCTTCACAAAGAAGGCAACTTTTCGGTGACCAATCTTTTTCCTTTGCGACGCTATGAACAGTTTGGGGGGGGGGGGGTACCAGTGGAATTGTCATCCATATAATCAAATCAAGATGGCCTGAAGAGTGAGAAGAATTATCTGGCTGTGAAAATTTAACCTATTAGTAGTTAATCTGTTAAAAACAATTACACTGTTTTTTTTACAGTACATAAAAGATTGTACATGACATTCAGCAGTGATAGAACACTCCCCTCTCCAATCATAAATCAAAATGTAAACAGTTCACTTTAAACTGAACTGTGATCGAGGACAGGTTTTAGGATCGATTTCCTGATTCTTGTAATATAACTAAGCCTACATGACTTCTTGCTTCTTCAGTTCTCACAATAGTGTCTACATTGACTGTGATTTGGAACTTTCTACTAAGACCAAGACTTCTGTCCAGTTGGCACTTTGTTTGACAATGTTCATTTTAAGTCCAGCTTTTATGAACTCATAATCATACAGAGCACACTGCTGTTAAATATATGAGAATCCTGCCAACATACACACTGCTGTTAAATATATGAGAATCCTGCCAACATGTACTTAATACATTATGTACATCTTGTACCTCTTACCGACAGCCAATCACAATGCATCGGTACAATGCTTATCTGTCATCAAACACAAACGGTATACACGGATCAAATTTTCTGTGACCACTGTCACCTTCTTCAGGATCAATAATGACCTGAATATAAACTCAAGAAAGTTACATGCACGTGACCTACTGACAGATGATCTTGCAAATACGTGATGAAAGCAACTAGGCAAACATGCCAGGAAGTTAATCATATCGCCAACCATCTCTAGGGACTGTTTTGTAACTCTTGCGAGTTTACATTCTGAAGTGATTGGTCATTTCATAATTGATCCTGAAGAAGGCAACAGTGGTTGTCCGTCTACACCTTTCTGTTGAAAAAGAGTTAAGCATTGTACTACAATGTATAATCACTACCAACACAGATGAGCTTCCATGACAACTCAATGGTGTGACTATATGCAATAATCTAACTTAATGAACAAAAGGTCCTTGGTAAATTAAGTGCACACGCTGGTGACCAGTAAGCTAACAACCCTCCCATGTTCCCCCATGTTGAGCTACCTGAATCTCGTTGGTTGTATTTGATTTGCAAATTTTGCAAGACCGCTTCTCCAGTCTCTTCTTTACCAGTAAATAACTGTATTGTTGCGTCTAGGTCCACCATGCCCCCACCGAGTGAGCGAAGGATGGCGTGAGGCCCGCACGTGTCCCATTTGTACGTAGAGGACTTGGTCAGTAAGTAGGCGTCCACCAGACGGTCGATCACACAGAGCATCTTGTACCCGGCACCATTGGCGTAACAAATTCTGTACCCAGCCTTGCTTAGAAGAGACTTTATGTCATCCGACTCACTTTCACTCAGCACTACCCTGCTTGCTTCTGATTGGTGGGACGGTTCCGTTGCCATGGTAGCAGTGAGTGAGTGGCAGCTGTACCCGTTGTAACACACTCCCCACAGGTGTCGGCTCTTCCAGCTGGTGGAGAGGAATCATTAATGTTTAATATGGACATTGATTGGACAACTTTGTAAGTTAACTTGAAAGTTTATCTGTGTTGGTAGAAGTCATTATTGAACTAGTTTAAATGTAGTATCCAACACAAAAATTGAACTCACCCAAAATTTTTGACTGACAAGCACAAGTCTTTGTCAAGGAATGAACAATACACTGCTGTCGTGACGTCATGTTATGCAGATAGAACACGTGACTCAGTAAGGATGGACTTCCTGCAACCTATGATCCACTGCTTACTGAGCCACATGTTTAGCTAGTCTAATAATGACTTTGTTATGATCACTGTAAAAAAAGTCACGTGTTCTATCTGCATAAGGTGACGAGACAGAAGCAGTGAATTGTCCATTCCTTGACAAAGACTGGAGTTGGATAGTAAAAATTTGGCTAAGTCTATTCATTTTGGTATACAGTTCAAAATTACAGTAAATCAATCCAAGTGACTTCAACCAAAACAAATTTTTCAAGTTACATAATATTTGTACATGTATGGTTGCATGCTTTTCTTAGGAAAACTTCCAGAACCAAACAATCTGGGTCTCACCTCAGAGTTTCTTGGTCCTTCTGGGCAAATGGTTGATTGATGACTCCCATGACAGGCAGCCCTGACTCACGATCAAAAGCACCAATGAGAATAGTGCAGCACTGCAGGCCGCGGTGATACACGCCGTCTGTCGCTGTCTCATCCTCCGCACCACGGATGTACTCTGCTGTAGAGTCTGCAATCAAAACAAAATTACATGGGGCAGTATTTACTCAGTCACTGGATCATTGCTGTTTGCATGATATATCAAGAATAAATGCCTTTCTGTCTAAAGGTGCACTCTCACTGCGTCATGCTTGCGCCACTGCAGGGTTCAAAAGATGCTCAACGAATTTCAGAGATAAAGAACAAATTTTCTTACTTAACATTGTGTGTTTTGTCGTCTTCCAAGTCAAACTTTTATGTATTACGCAATATCTGAGTTATAAAAAATCGGAGAAAATAACGAAACAGTGACACAGTGAACAAAAACTGCAGTGACGCAAGCTTGACACAAGTGCGGTAAGAGTGCACCTTTAACAAAGATGGCAGCTTACATTTCCCTGGTTGTATCTTTTTTCAAATTACTTTAGCCAAGCAAAGTATACAGTTATCATTCTAATCATGATGTGCAAAGCAGTAAAAAGTCTGTCAGCTGCCAAATTTGACTGTCTCGTGACTTTATGTCATACATAGCCCTGATGAATACGGAATACAACACATTGTATTCTGTATCAGATACCAGCCCAATCGCGGGTAGAATCCCCAGTGATCCAACCAAAGGGAGGGCTGGGAGAAAGGGTGATGCACAATACTCACCTACAAGTGACATTTCTTATCATTCACTGTCTCCAGCTTTACTTTTTTTTTGCTCCACTCATCATGTGGGAGCCATGTTGATAATTTTCCTTGTCAAATTCATCTTTTTAAACTTAGAAAAATACATTTTCATGTCACAAAATTCAAATGACATTTCCTAATAAATAAATTATGTTTTGGATGGACGGCATAAAATCCTAGTCTGTTCTAAAATGTTGAATGTAATTTCCATCCCTGGAAGGAGGTAAGAGTCCTGGGGACAGCTCGAGGGCAAATCAATAAATACAATATAGAAGTAAAGCTGCCTTGGATGTGAAAATGTCTCGTACATAACCTTCCCTAATACTCCATCCCTCGTTCCCACTATCTCACCTATAGGGTCTATCCATATCCCCAGTGACTCCACAGAGATGTCCATGGTAGCAGCTGTCAATCTCTCATCCATCTCCATGGCGACGTCCCAGTGCACTGCTTCAGCCAATAATGCTGCAGCATGTTTGTTCCCATCCAGTACAGTGCAGAGTAGGTCTGCAGTCTGCTGCAGGGAGGGCTGCACCTGCACTGTGACTGTCTCTCCCAGCTGGTTGGTGAAGGTGTTGTCTTCTTCACCATGGATGTGGCCAACGATGGAAGGGAACTGAAAAATAAATCAATATCAGCTATACATCTATCAACTAGAAGATAATGCAACATTTTCAAGAAAATGAAGCATGTTTCCGATCCAGTAATTTGGCTTTTGCCCACAATACTATACCATTAGGCTCACTACCACATGGTACTGAAAACAGGAGAAAAGACAGGCTCACCCCTGAGACATCGCCAAAATGACAGAAGATGAAAGAAGAAGGACATGAACAACAGCAAAAACATGTTTCTACAGAATGTTAGCACTCAAAGATCAGTCTTGTTCAATAGCACTTCAAGATCAGAGGCCCCACTGTAGTGCTGTAGGAAGCCGCTAGGATGCCTATCATTGAACTTTTACTTTTAGTCTTGCTTGACCCGTCATCTACCCAACTACATGTACCATATACTGTAAATGCATTTAAGTTCGCGGAGATTTAATTTCGCGGTAGCAGGAAAATGGACTTTTCGCGGTGGTTACAATTTTGCGGTAGCACCAAGCACTGTAGT
Organism: Branchiostoma floridae; assembly: GCF_000003815.2. NCBI lineage: Eukaryota > Metazoa > Chordata > Leptocardii > Amphioxiformes > Branchiostomatidae > Branchiostoma > Branchiostoma floridae. The sequence continues at coordinate 1,133,511 of NC_049988.1, read as the reverse complement.
CTCTTACTGTTATGGAAAAATGTTCGCAGTGATTTTAAATTCGCGGTGAAGCGGCCGCTGCAAACACCATGAACATTAAACCACCGCAAACGTTTCTGCATTTACAGTATCAAGTACACTTGTACATCCAAAGATTCTTAAGATATACTGTTTACAAATAAACACACAAACATACAAGAAGCGGCTACCATGCCAATTATCGCACTTGCCCTTTGTCTTACGGTAACTACCCACCTGCCAAATATCATGAATATAAAAACACTTGGTTGTCTATAAAGAAACTTGTTCAGGAACCAACCTGTTTGCCAAGGTCATGTTTAATCATCTCCTGTATCAAGACGTCTGCCAGTGTCTTAAAGTCCTGCTGGAAACGTTTGTTCTTGGCCGTCCCCGTCTTCTCCTCCACTAGAAGCTCAAACAGAGCGTGCTCCAAGCGGATGGTCCGGGCCAGGTGAGCAGCTTTCTCTGACAGACGGACCAAACTGGTCAGGAAGTCCGCCATCTTAACAGTTGTGTCAGTCATCCTGTAATCAAGTGGACAGTAAACGATAAGTCCTGAGAGATTTGAAAAATGGGACTGTGCTCAAAATGTTATCAGACAACGCCTAGAGACAAAGTACACTGTATCATGTAGACCGGGAAAAACTTGGATGGAGTGTATTAGGAGGGACATCAAGGTGTGCGGTCTGACAGGGGTCGACTCACTGGACAGAGCCGCATGGAAGCAGGGTGTGAAGACTAGCCGACTGCTGCCTACCCGTGTCAGGGACTCAAGCAGCAGTTTGATCATACAATGGATAGAGAGAGAGAGAGTAAGAGAGAGAGAGATCATAGTCTTCTTACTAAATAGTTTTCATGTATTCCTTTACTAGACTACCATAAGTACACTCTGATTTCTTTCTGTATGCCGATATTTTTATATCATACCTTTAGCGCTTCATGTAAATGTAAATTTCTCTCTTGATAGAGATTGTGTGATGAGACAGCTGAAATTTCTGAGACAATGTATTCTGAAGAGGAACCTATAAAACTGTACATTCTCTCTGTCACAACTCATGGCCAGAGGATGCCATATTTGCAGTCAGGCTTTTAGCCCAGCATGTTTCAGGTAGATGCACTTTTCTCAAAATAAGAAGAGATTGGATGCACTAAATGCCCTTACAAGGGGGAGCAGATCCTCTGTCAATCAGAGGCATGAAATTCTGATTGACCAGGGATGCCACTAGGTCATTTGTGGTCATAGTCTTCTACTGTGACTTCTCTGACAGAAATTTTGCCCCTCAGGATACCTTAGAATGCACCATTTTAACTTAAAATTCTAGAAAATTCTGCACCATGGAAGGTGGATGCCCCTGGACCCCCCGACGAAAGCCGTGCCTTTATCAATACCATGACTCACCAAGAAATTTGGACCCTCTATCATAAGATCCTAGCAAATAACCTGTTTACAGTACATTCAGCCAAGTCACACTAAAACAGATATCTGACGTTGCCAGCAACAGGGAAAAATGGAGAAAGCTTGCTGTCACCTGCTCTACAGCCAACCGATAATGATGTGACAAATACAATAGCTAAACCGGCTGTTCAAGTCATTTCATCCAGTGGACAGAAGTGCTACTGGAGGGAGCAATCTATCTAATGCAAATATGACACAGATTTGAGTAGAAATACATGACAGCACTTTCAGAATGCCCATCAATGGTCCACTTAACACTGCTGGGATTCCCTTATTCCAATCTGTTAATGCAGTAATGTACACCACTCAGATAGCCAACAGCTCTCACTTAAGGTGTCATGACCTTGAAAAGCCCATCACTACATATCTGATGAGAATGATTAATCTCGTTATCTTATGGTTGGTCATACATTTCAGTTTCTTTGCAAAGGCCATACACAAAAACCTATCCATACCTGGGTGTTTGATTAACAACCGGGCTGAAGTGGGATGCCCATGTTAATAAAATAACAACTAAGGCTAAACAGATATTGGGATTGATCAAACACAGCTTGTGGGCATGCCCAGTCTAGGTGAAATCACATGCACATCACTGGTAAGACTAAACCTTGAATTGCTGCAAAACTGAACAAGGATTTTTTACTCCTTTACTCCTGAAATATAGGCACATGGAACATCTATTTTGGCATGATGAGGGAAATGTCATGGTTTTGGCCTCTTCTTTAACTGTTTGTCAAAAACTACTGTCAGTCAGCATATTTACCTTGCTGATATCCTTTTGAGACGTCCACCTTGACCCCTAGCCTGTTCAGTTTAAGTCAGGACCACACATTGTAGATGAAGTGTACTTCACTGGTGATGACAGGACCTTACTCTGGAGGAGCTGGTTGATTCTGCTGATACTTAGTTGTGTTCCATTGGAGACCTGGGAAACAATAGAACACAGTAGTCACAGGATAAGGATTAAAAGTGACTTAAGCGCCAGAATACAATATTTGTCATTAGGCCACATCAATTTTATTTGTTGCTTGTTGGATTCTGCTGTCATATTTTTTCCAATTTGGAAAAAAAAAATCACTGCCTTTCCTAACTCCTAAGTAAACTATGGCCTCAAATTTCAGTACCTGTATGTGGTTATTTTATACGGTATTGATATTACCTTTTTTTCAAAATTGGGGCTTTGCTAATCAGGGACCACTTTAGACATTGATTTGTTGCAGAAAATGTGCCAAGGAAACCTGAAAACTTACATGTATTTGTTGAATCTGTTTTAATTTATGTTGTGAAACTTGATTAAGCCCCTTGATCTCTCCAACAGACAAAACAATTTTCTTTCTTTTTTCGGACCTACAGGTCCAATTTTTTTCTGAAAAAATCCGAGATACAACAATTTGAATTGGTGAGGCCTAACCTTGTCAGTAATCTTTATGAAAACAAAGATGAAAATTTGACTCTGGCCTTAAAAAAGTGTTATTCTGTGCTTTAGACCGGGATATCTAGAGATGTGGCTTTAGTTCAGTGCCACAGTAATTTCATCATGGTAATTCTATCTGTCAAAGTGGCATACAAGCCTTAAACACTTACTGTCTACTCAAGTACACAGCTCTACCTGAAATTGTCTTTTGTATTCTTTGATATCATTTCAACAGTTCAGCCTTGGTGTGTTCATATAATACTCACACTTACATGTCATGCATGTAGCGACTTTCCTTCTGCATGTAATATGACACTGTGGCTTGGTGTTGTTAGCTATAGGGTCTAGTGACTGAAACATTCATTTTCTTTAAAGCATGTGTCAGTTTGGTAATCCATCTTGGTCTGACATGTCCAGGTCTATCATTGTGAAATTCAAAATTCATCGATGTAACAAAAGAGGGTCTGCTTGGATGAGTGATACTGATATCGTCATGTTACGTTATCATGATTATAAATTTAAAGTTGACTGATGATGTATTCATTGCTGAAGAATCTACTGGAGAGCAGCACTTGACATTTGTGAGTTCAATGCACCTTCCAGGATGGGTTCCAGAGGAATAATACTGATGATGCAGGAAAGAGGTGATCTAGAGTCAAGTCTGAAAATTGATGGCCTTGAGATTAAAAAACAGTGCTCTGGGAAAAAATAGGTGAGGTTCAGAAATCTAGGACTGATCTTAAAAATAATGTGTAATAGTGTTTGAGAATAAGTAAGTTAGTGCTATTTTATATTTTGTAACGCATGGCGGTATTCATCTTCATGCATAATACAATGTACATCATATTCCAATCATTTACGACTAAGGAATTACGGATATTTGCATGTGTATGAAAAAAATTATACATGTATCAATGGTCTCTGCCTTCCAATGCCCATCACTAGACAATGTGGATTAACAACCCACTGTTCCTGTAAGGCCTCAAAAGAGATTATGTGACTACCTTTACCTTCACTGTGGGGATATCTATTGTCTGTTCTTGTACGTCTACAAGAGGTGCAAAACTTCTCCACCACAATGGCATCTTTTTGGACACATCCTTCGTATGTCTGACTCATCACCTGCCCAAAAGGCGCTCAACATCGCCTTCAACAAAAAACTGACACCTAGGATGGGTAGGCGCAGCAAAGGCCTTCTAGACTGACTGATTGATGATGTGAAACTGTACTTCACCCAGAAAGTCAAGATGACACCTTACAGTTATATGCTAAAATGGCTGCAGGACTAAGCAACAGGCAAGGCACAATGGAACAGGATAGAACATTAATGACAAACACAGTCACTAATTTGGTGTGCCAATGACGGTTTTGATAGACAAAAATGTACATTTGCACTAAGAGTAAGACCAGTACTAGTATATATGAACATTTGTACAAATGTTCTTGTGCATCGAGCACTTGAGTTAGGAGACATTTTGTTTTAGACATAATATCAGGAAAAAGTTATGCCTCAGATACAAAATTTCTCTTAAACTTGAACCTGAACAAAGAAACCACCACCACAATCTGAGTGTTTTCATCAGATTATAATTCTGCACTGCAGCACACTTGACATCTGTGAATTGTATGGTACCTACTGTCAACTATCTACCAACTGGGCACAAACTACCTTTAATAATAGAATAAGTATTATTGATGCCCTTGCGAACATGGGTTTTAACACAGACTGAAGGTAGACAGAAGGTGGACTTACTGCTGGCAAAAGGGGAGTTAGTCCCAGAATAAGTCCACCCCATGTTATCATGTCTGAGGGTTGTTGGTGTTAGCTTTGGTGGGCTATTATCCGCACTGAGTCCTTCACACTGATTAAGAGAGTAAGTCCATCTTTAGTCCCTATTATGTCCTGCTCATTAATCACCAGTGCTGGGAGAAGGCCCAGCACATGTGTAAGATGTGCCCCTCTGTTCGTTATCTCTGGGGCTCATCATGGGGTGACATCAATTTGTCATGCATCCAAGCTCAACTTACAGGAAGGTCTTGCAGAAGAAAACTATAGACTGTAACTTAGTGTGAGCTGAGTTAACATGGGCTGGTTCATCAAGTTGATCATAGTCTACAAATAAAACATTGCTATTTACATGACAATTATTACAGAAAGGCCAATAGAGAAATACCATGACCAGTAGCTGTTAGTGTCCTGGGGTTACAGACCACCTTTGTTTGTTTAATGATTACAGGCAAGACAGATGAGTTTTTATAGCTGACTTGTACTGCTGAGGGAGGTCACAGAGAAGGAGAGCCCCTGCAATTGCTGGCTTTATTACATCTTCAAAAGTGTTCTTCTACAGGGTACCTTGATATACAGATGCAAGCGCACTGTAATTGGATCAAGTTTCAGTTTTTCAAATATGATCAGCTATGATGAAAATCAAACCCCACCTGTGTATATTTTTACATGTATCTGATGTGCTCTGAACAACATTAACACTAACAGGCACAATCCAATCCTGGTGATTTCCTCCTTTTTACAGAATACATAACACTGCCAGCCAGGTACATAAGGGTAGAGACAGTGGTAGACTGTAGGTATCATTTGGAGTCAGCATTAATTTGGTGTGACCACTTCCACTGTATGCTGCCCAGGGACCCTGGAGTATCATGTTTACATGTGCCTACAAAGTACAATTTCCTTCAGTTCGGTGGAAAAGTCTGATACCTCCAGATTCTTGCAATTGGCTTATTTATATTTCATCATTTACATATACTGTGGATTGGGAATGAAGCAACCTGTCTTCCATACTCATGTTCATCTTTGATAAACCTGATAGCAGTCTGAGTGTGAACTGACCTTTCAGTGACCTAGAAGCTTCATGACCTCATGACCCCTCTCTTAAGTTAGAGCCCTTCTCTTCACTGAACTGGACCATGTCTTTCTAATTAAGCACAACTCATGAGGGAATGACTGCCCCAGATTCTGGTCAATGCTCCCTTGTCTGTTTCTTAGGTTGGAGAAAGCCACGAATTCTTTAGTTTGTTTCATTTTGGCAACTTGGTATGGAGTGGCCAGGTCACATGACCTATCAGGGTTCTGCTGGCCTGATCCATCATGTGACCTGGCCACTCTACTGGTTGGGTAGTGTTGACACTGTTGGTAATACTTGAGGGCTGTCATTACTGTGGCAAATGAACACTATTATTTCTAGGGGATTACTGGCATATGTGCAGAGTTGTATTTCCAGTTATAACTGTGGACAAAACCTGTAAACTCTTTAAGGTACCCCTCCAAAAAAGAATGGATGTGACAGCCCAATTCTGGATCATATATTAAGCATTAAATAGATGCACCCCTCAAAATGTAACTAAGGGACAATCCAACCTTGGTAACAAGATGATGTTTGGTCTTCTTCAACCAGAGAACTGAGAGGAGCACAAAAGGTGCTAACACACTGAACCATCAATAACAGTGTAAACAGACTTGAGTCTTGTGGCTATCTCAATTACATGGTACATCTGGCATTACTAATCCCAAAACAACTTCAGAAGCACACAGGGGCCTCTACTGGGCAGGGCAGCTGGGTGACAGATCCAGCCTGTCCACAGTAAGTCCATGGGAGGGGCAGTTGATCACGGTTATTAAGCAACCCTCCCTGATTAAGTCCACTTTCAGACCATTTGACTTACTGTGGGTGAAAAGAGGACTATGGTCCATAATAAGTTGTTCATAAGTCCCATGTTCGCTAGGGTAATCATCTGTGTTGAACACTGCCCTTTAATTTATTGTCATCAAAAGTCAAATTTCTACTTTCCTGCCTTACACACCAATTATGAATGTTACAAAAACTTCAGAAACTATTACGTTAATGAGAAAAGCCTTTCTTCTTATTTGCACAGCAAAAACTATTAAAAAAGGCTTAACAAGATTGAGAATACTGAATAGACACAGTGTCTTCGTACTGGTCTGATATCTCCCAAAGACAGAAAGTTAAGACATGTTACATCCCAACCATTCATCTAAATCAAGCCAGGTAGGCAACAGGACCTGCCAAAACGTGCATATTTGACATGTTAGGCCATGTTGATTCAATTATATGGACAACATACATGAGCAGCATCAAGCTTGGTCCATTTCTAAAGAAACGTTTACATTTAAACTGTCAAATGTACAAAGCACCTGCAAAAGGAGCAATGTAACTGCCATGAACTGCTAAAAAAAGTATCGGGAAACAGATAATAATGTTGTAGAATGCAAATTCGGAGAAAATGTGAAAGGGCAAAAATGAAGCATCTGTTGTTTGGTATACCATACTCTGTGTTTTACAGTAAGTCATTTGTTCAACCTTCCTCACCAATTAGATTTCATAATGAAGGCAACTTTTTTTTGCCAAATTCATTTTTGCATAAGCACGCTTGCATAAGTTATGGGGTTTTCAGAGGGTGTCACCCAAATAATCGAATCAACATAGTCTACATAAACAGGTATATCTTCGGCTTAATTATTTGTTACGCATGTCAGAGATACTGACTTTAATAGCTTATTTCTGTCATGTCCATCCTAATGTTTTCACAAATATTCAAGAACTAAAGATCTGATTGGTCATGTGGTACACCAGCAGTCAGGCCTTATGGTGTCCAATCCCCTTATCAAGTTTATTAGTTCAAAATAGTTGCTGATTTGACCAGTTCCTTTCCCATCGTGATGACAGTGAACTTGTCTGGAGAAACTAGTGTCCGATCCGGTCTCAGAATCCTTCTGCAGATGACCTCCTCAAGAAACGGTTATCTTGTCAATCCTTGGCAACAATAATAGTTTCATCAAAGTATCCATTTGTGATAATATCTTCATCGAAGGTTGCTGTTCACATGTTCCATGTGAGAATATACCATCTCTTCGAAAACTAAAATGTGCATTGTATCGTGATGCATCATAGCGAGAAACTCTCTCCACAGCCACATGTCCCTTTAATGTTTGGGTTGTGGAAGACAAATTCTGAAGCTAGTTTCGATTCCTGATAGTCCATCTCTGTTCCTAGAAGGGTGAGTTGTGCCTTCTTGTCGATCAATACGGTCACGCCATCCTGAACCACCACCTCGTCTTGCTTGTTTTTCTCTTTGGCGTACTCGATGGTATACGACAGTCCGTTGCATCCTCTCGTGCGGACGCCGACTTTAAGCCCGATCATGTCGGGTCGACTATCCATGATTGTTCGGACTTTCTTCACTGCCGCTTGCGTCAGCACCAGAGCGACACGCTGGGGGATGAGTCGTCGGCGGGTTGCGGCGCGAACCGTGGCGGAGAGCGGGCCTGCCATGACCGGGTACGGACTCCAGCGGGCCACCACCTGGGGCAGAAGTGCAGGAGATGGTTACCATGGTTACAGTCCCATCTTTATCTTACAAACTTGTTGCTTTTTTTTCCTATAGCATCCATATACTTGGCTCATGCTGTACAAATTGCCTACCCTATATAAAACACACACAGCAGTCATGCAGATGGATGTGAGACTTTTATTGAGCCGTACAACTTATATTACAAGTCTGGACAAATACAAAGTTGTGCATACTAAACAGTGCTGTATCTCAAACACTTCCAAAAGTATAACAATAAAAATTAATAAGATCACCAAAGACTACAATTTCTAAGATATCTTAATAAAGAGCTATTGTGTAGTTGCTTCCTTTAAACTTTAAAGTAATGTTGGCTGAAAAAAATTACAGTTATTGGGCTAAGTGATTTTCTTTCCTGAAGGCTGCTGCTTGAGTACTAGTACATAGATATACTGCGGTGAAGTCAGCAAAAGCACAAACCCCTGCAGACCCCCACATGCCAATATCCTTCTCCAAGCAGATCTGTGATTGGATTCCAAGATCTGTCCTGGGAGCTGGGAGATCTTGAGGGTCAGTTAAAAATTGTTATGATTTTGCCCCAATGGATCTGCTTGGAGAATGATGAGTCAATGCTCTATTGACTATTAGATGTTGGTCCCAGGGTACGGTCTGGGAAAAATGTTACAATTAAGATTGTATGTTTTTATCTTTAATTTGTCATGAGGCCATCACCGCTGATGGATGTCGTGGAGCCCCTACGACAGCTGTGGTTATGGGCCGTGTGTGAGTGAGTGAAGCATAAGAAGACCATTTCATATCGGTCATGACGCGGTAACATCATAGAGGTGCCACAAGTGGAAATATCCAGCGGTCAGTATACCGGCCCGGTCCATAAATTATAACCCCTTGGATCCAATCAGAAGGATATATAGGACATTGAGATGATTGACCACACAAAAGGTGCAACATATGCCCCATTGCAGTCAACATCCTGTTCTTCTGTCTTTGAACTGCGCTGGATCACAATACGTGGACGAAGTGCTACAGTTTTTCTTCCAAGAAATCTCAAAGACAGATTGAGACTCACTTCGCTCACTCGGTGGATTTACAGAGCTCGAAATACTGGGTGCATGTGCACCCAGGTGCACCCAAAATTGGAGCTGTGCACCCAATTTTTTTCTGTGGGTGCACAGGGTGTACCCAAATATTTTCATGGGTTTATGGATGTAAAGATACCTAAGTATACTAGTATACATCATATTCTTAACATCAAATGTTAAAAAGATGATACAGTGGACAACATGGACTCCCGTACCCGTCATACCAATCCCTGTACACCCAGTTATCCCTTCCATCACTACAGTTCCGACGACAATTCCACACCGCTGTCACCCTGTACAAGCTCCTCAACGGTCACTGCCCTCCACACCTTCAAACCCTGATACCCAGAACCCGTGCGTCTGCTACTGAGTCACGTTACTCCCTCAGGAACAGCGACCACCTGACATCTGAACTCACTAAGTCCACCAGAGGACAGAAAACATTCATCTACAGAGCAACAGCACTCTGGAACACTCTCCCAACTGCTACTCGCACAGCCACCTCCACTGCTTCCTTCAAAAGAAAACTGTGGGAATGCCTAGGCGACCCTTACGCATAGCCATACACGTGTATATACAGACCCTGACCTCTCATTGTAAATATTGTTGTTGACAAGTGATGTTATATATTCCATTATAGATAATATGTATGTCATCCTACACCTTGTATATACTGTATAAATGTTCTTTTTGTTTTTCATCTCTATCCTTTACGAACTTAGAAAATTGTTATTGATAAGTATCCTGTTCAAATCCACATGTATTGTCTCTGTTTCTGTCAGCAGGGTTAGCCCTTTGTAATAGCCATAGGCTAGTTGGGCAGCCCTGGCTGTGTATCCTGTACAGCCAAACCAATAAATAAATAAAAAAAGATGATACAAATGTGTCATGGTACTTGTTTAAGAATTTAATAGCTTGTGATTAAGTTTTGTAATTAATTTTCTTCTGACATTCTACTTTATTTTATCTGGTGCACCCAAAAAAATTTGGTGCACTCAATTTTCTAAGCTGGGTGCACCAGTGCATCTAATCCCCAAAATGAATTTCGAGCCCTGATTCATTCGATGGTTATAACTTATAACAATTGTTGTAGGTAGGTACAATTGATCAACCGATTCGGTCCGGTGTACCCATGGTATGTTCATGACTTCAAAACCATTAAACAAACTCAGGACTCTATCTACTGTGTGCATTCACACTTTACAAATGTCATTGTTTACTAATGTTTAAGGAAGACATTTTAAATGGATCTGATGCTAATTTAATTTTTTTCTATGTATGTGAATGGGGTGTTGGTAAAGACAGCAAGTTAACAACTAAAATAGCTGTGCCATGTGGGGGGCATATATTTCTTGTCTTGTACTAGCTCTAAGTATCATAAGATTACAAGTAAACAATTATCTCACGCCTACACCATAAGGTTGTGTGACATGACAGCAATGGGTTTGATCCAGAACCAAGCTTCTTACACAAGTTATACAAGAATCTTGTACCCTATTAAAATTATGTAAGCACCATACCTTACACAACTTTCCTCACTTCACACAGGTGAAAATGAGTACCTGCAAAAATATTATGTCAAGTATGACTATCTTCGGCTTGGGCTGTCCCTCGGATAGGAATATTATGGGATTATGGAGACCACACTTTTTATTTTAAAAAGAGGGTGGTCCTTCCTGGTGTGAGTGGATCTAACCTCCATTTCCCAACCCCCAACCCCAATACTCTGCCCTAGTCCTGATGGGGTTACTTGGGGTGTTTACTAATGTTGATGTAGAAAGCGCCTTCAAGAGTCATATTCATCGACAGGTGGATGTGATATAATTTTGGCTGCCCAAGACAACAACGCAGCAAGCAAATTATCAAGGAAGCACCAGCGCACGCAAGACCGATGAGTCGGCACGGCTCGTCTTACAACTAGCTCCACGGCCGGAATGCCACTTGCCACTGCTGCCACACCAACACAGAAGCAGCAACACAGAACTCTCAACGACACCACTGTCATATACTAACTGAATATTTCGTCGATTTTTAAAGATTCGGGCCACTCACCTTCAGAGAAGGAGAAGACAGTCGTTCAGCTGCGTCACCGACCTCCAAGGCTTTGCGTAACCAGTTGTACGTCACGGAAACTGTGTATAACGTCATCAGCATTGCTGCGGGTTAGAGGTCATGAAACTCTTGAACCCAGGATTGATTGTTTCAAAATATCAATTTCGTCAGATTTTTAGATTTTACGATTCAAACGCTGAGAAATAATACCTGTTTATTCTCTTAAAGTAAGAATATCAATTTTTAATGGTTATCGTAACGCCATACCTGTCGTTTGTAGCTTCAAATTCTGGGCACGAGTGAGAGGTCAGCAGGTCAGAGCACAGAGACTGATGACGTCACTTCCAGCTACACAAGCTGCTGTCTGTGCTGGTAAGGACTGAGAGGCAAGACAGAAAACATATCAACAACTGTACAGACTTTGGATTTTGATATGTACCGAGGAAACTTCCCGCCAAACCCGTACGGTAGCGGTGTGCCTGGGTCCCGCGGACCCCCACCGAAGCCGTTTCCCTCCCCACGCGGACAGGCTCCACATTGCAGTCCGCATGGCGGACGGCCCCCTCCTTTCTTTAGATCTCCTCAGATGTTTCCCCCCGGTCAGAGACAAGGTTTCGGCCCGCCTGCTATGGTTAACCCGCAACCCCGATTTCGGCCGTGGTCCGGAGACGGACCTCCGAGGTCGAGTTTTGGGAGGGGGGCGTGGGGCAGGGGGAGGGGAGATCGGGGGCGGGGTGGGTACAGACCAAAATTCCAAGACAACTCGCAGGTAAGTTAGTAGAGTTGGGCTCGTGTGCCTTTAAAATACAGAAGATGTGTAGACTGTTTTCATATATTTTCACCCCCAGGTTTATCTTTGTAATGCTAATTTTGTTGAAAACGGGCAAAATTTGACGTATGTATGACTGATATCATACATATACAACTTGGATCCAGATAATAAGCTCTTTTGCAGAGTTCACTATGCATGTGTGGGCAACAGGAATTGTGGTAATACGTAAAAGCAATAGCCCCAGACTTGTAAACATTCCACCATTTTGCAGGCGCCATTACATAATCAACAATAATAATGTTATGCAAATTGAAACAATGGTCAAGACCAGACTGTTTGCGTCTCATAGACCTTTACCTTTGACATACATGTATATTGTATTACAATTTAATTACATTTCCTGTCACCTGCACATGTGTAGTGCAATTTGCGGAAAGGCTTATTACGAGTACAAAAGTGCAAGGCCGAAGGTGAAGGCCCCCGACTAGTAAACGTATTTCATCTCAACCATTGCCCCGATTTGCCGCACCATTTCTGGCATTTAGGACCATGTTTGGTTTAAAACACTGCTAGTAGGACTCTCCAACATGGTACTTTGAAATACACGTTTTTGTTGTTTTTGATTTACTTCTAAATTTTCAACATGTTACAAATCTCTGCAATTGTATACAGCACTCATTTAGACATTTTTACTGGTTTGTATTGACCAGGAATTACTATATGTAGTAGATATGGAAACAGTGATGTAGTACTTAGAAGTAGTAGTTACTGTAGTAGTAGTAGTAGTAATACAAGAAGTATCCAGTTGATGCAGGACCCATAATATATGTATAGTGAATTAGCCAAGCACAACTGAGCTAAGCTAAATTGGTTTAATGCTATTTTTCAAATCTCAAACAGGGTTCAAGATCAGGGCCCAGACATCAGGAGAGAGAAGCAAAGTTTAACCCTCAGCAGTATTACAAGCACAGCATGGCAGTCGACCCGTGGCAAGGACTGGAACCAACAGCCATGAACATACCAGAAGCACAGAGGCACATAAAGGGGAAGAGTAGGCGATACTTTGCCTGTTGAATGTCAGGAGACATTGCTCACTCATTGGACAATAGGGGCATAACTTGTGAAGGTCAGAGGACAGCAACCTTTGACCTGTAAGTCAGGTGGCCAGGATATTCAAGTGCAGCTGTTTTACCCCTTGATGAGGGAATGGCATCAGTGGTCTTACTCTAACAACCGTGGACATACCTCAAGTCAACACACAAATCTAACCTCACCGTGGCAGGGAAAACTGTTACACTTTTCTGCAATGTATCAGCTTTTTTTTGTGCAAGACAACAAAAACTATGTCTTCTTTGGTTTGAGGTATCTAACAACCTGTAATGAATCTGCTACAATGAACTATTGAGACTACTTTATATTGATGCTGATTTGGGATCTGTATACTTGTTCTTGTAGTGTGTTTATTTTTTGGTTGCTGGCAGTTGAAAATCATTTACTTTTCAAAGTCAAAATCTTGACTCACTGATGTTTATCTAGGACTAGTAGGAGGTTGAATTTACCAATCGTTATGTCATAGTGGGCACTGTAATGCAATGAATGCTCTTGTAGAGGGATACTAGTATTATGTTCCCAAAGATAGCGTGTAGAAGCAGACTGAATCATCAAAAAGTGAAGATAGACAACTACTATCTGATAACCTTTATTTTAGCCATTGCCTTTGCTTTATCTGCCTCTGTAGCTTATAAACTTTTTAGATGCATGACAGTTATTGTGTGGCAGTATATAGAGTTGTTTGTGATTTTATGATGATACCTACTAACTGATTTGTTTGGTACAGTAGTCAGTAGATAGAGATGTTTCAAAAAGTAAAATGTACTCAGGCAGCAATTCTACATCATAATGATGTGTAAAATTATTCTTTCTTTCTATTCACATTTTGTACTTCAGGACATAAAAATTGCAAGGGTAGTGACAAACCATATCCTAGTACTAGCAGAACACAAGAACCGTGAAAACAGTCCACACAAGATCATCTTTCTTAGAGTAAGTTAGACCTAATCCATCTGGATTTTAGGAACAGTTTAGGACAGTTTGATTCAAATACATTCTTTGATGTCTGGCAACTGGCAACTCACTTACTCTCCATAGTGCCAGTGCACGAGTTACAAAAAGATTTCGATACTTTGCCTCTTTTTTTTTTTACAAAAAAAGCCAAAAGCAGTAAACGTAATCATTCCTTGTGATTTCATTGCTATCTACCCATGGTATTCACTAACATTTGTTTTGTATGGATGTCAATCCAAGATTTAATAAAACATTTAAAAGTCATTTGAGGATCATTGAATTGCCAAAATTCTACGATTAAATCATTAAAGTTGATCCATTGGATAAGATTTATTCTTGTACTATATATTCTGATGAAAGAACGCACCCCTGACATGCGACAAATCTGGGGGCTTAAAATATGAGGACCATTAAAATTTGTCTACTGAAAAACTCTTGCAAATTTTTCAATTATTTGGCCTTGCCTATTAGTAGTATTACAGTAGGAGCCAGCAACACCAAAAGCAGGTGAGGGGCATAGGAAACTAGTTTAATTACAACCAATGCTAACTTGATCTTGAAGCTACTGTGAACAGTAGTAACGTACATGTATAACAGTACAACCAGGCTTTCACAGTGACTACAACAGATTCTGTCACTTCAAACATCACTAAAATGCTACATGTTTGTTATTCTTGCTCACTTAGAAAATTGTTTATGTCCATCTGTGATTGTGAACAAAAAGCAGGGCTTTGCCATTGTCTAGAAGGGGAACATAGTGTATTTTGTACAGTGTATGATAAGGATTTGTTCGATATTGCAGTCTTTTTGTGTGTGTATGTTATAGTCTTGCAAAGGTAGCATATGGTTTTAGCTAATGTTTTTAACACTGTCTTGTATTGATGTAACTTGTAAGCAGATGTTTCTGATATTATTGATGTTTGTAAATAGTTGTTCTCACCTTAGTTTCCAGCCATAACAGTCCACTTTTGTTCTGTATTTTCATGTGACATAAAAGTTCTTTCATTTCTAGAACTTGGAATATATTGCTTACGTTTTTAGTGCCCTCTGTGTGTGTGTGTGTTGTGAGGCTCTTTAGGACACACCCCCAGCAGGACTGGTCATCAACTCCAACCATGTTGAAGTCATAGTCTGAGGTTCTGCTGCCCAGGAAGTACACTACTCTAACATCTACCAACAAGAGGGACCAGGCTGGCATCCAAGTCCACAGAGGTCGCTCCGCATCTGCGATGGTAAGCCAAGACAGTATGATACAGCAGAAATATCTTGGCCCAATGGTGAAGCTTGTGCTGTCCATCCTCTACACTACAGAGTTGATACCTGGACACTCATAGCTGCCCAGGAAAACTGCCTGCATACCTTTTACACCAAATGCCAATGAAGGATCCTTATAATTAGAATTACTGTAAATGCATTTAAGTTTGCAGGGAATTAATTTCGCATTAGCGAGACAGTGGAGTGTTCGCTATTGTTTAAGTTTGAGGTAGCGTCAAAGACTACTCATACTTTAATGGAAAAATGTTTGCGGTGGTTTTAAGTTTGCGGTGAAGTAGCCATCGTGAACATAATAAACCCACTGCAAACATTTCTGCCTTTACAGTAGGTGGCATCACCTTGCCCTAAACAACCAACCAGCATCTGCTGCCCAATAAGCTGGCTGCCCAATAATTAACAAGTTATGCTCGGTCCACCTTAGCCTCTTTCGTCACATTGCAAAGTCAGGGCCATCTCTGGAACCAGTGCCTTGCTGAGGGAACCGACCCAATCAACCTGGTGTGATCAATTTAGCACTGGCTGGTGGGCTCAACCTCACCTCTGTGTGGAGTTACCCGGTAGTTAGAAACAGGCCTGTGGAAACAGATCTGCAGAGGTGCCATGCTCCCTCAGCTCCGGAAGCATGCAAATCTCAGAGAGTGAGTGAATGAGAGTGAGACTGACTTACTAGTCAAGCACAATACCAACAAGAAACAAACTTCTTTAATCAATGATTTTATAACTTTTTGTCCATTCTGTTTACAGTGGCACCAATATTTGCAATATTTAAATTTAAAAATAAGAATCCCATTCAATACTTCCAGTTTTGATAATCGATATTCTCTCACTTACTCACTCTCATGGCAGGGTATAATATTTCTTGTAAGGGAACCATAACCTGCTTCATGAGGGTAAATGAGACAATTTAGTGCTTTGTCTCCAACTCCATGGAACACAGATACAAAATGTGAATTTCTTCTCCATTGCAAGCTAGAGTGGCCAATTATTAAAGACACATGACATATGTTCTTCAATAGAGACTTTATTTAGCAGAATGCAGACAGCCCCACTTGGAATGGACATTGTGTTTTCTTTGAACAGTTAAATTAACTGGAGGTAGGGATAACAAACTTTTTTAAAGTCAAATGCCTGTAATTAAATTTTTATGCATACTGGCAAGTTGAAATAACGCTGTACATCAACTACCT
This sequence comes from Branchiostoma floridae, assembly GCF_000003815.2. Classification (NCBI taxonomy): domain Eukaryota; kingdom Metazoa; phylum Chordata; class Leptocardii; order Amphioxiformes; family Branchiostomatidae; genus Branchiostoma; species Branchiostoma floridae. The sequence continues at coordinate 1,116,866 of NC_049988.1, read as the reverse complement.
ACCTTCCTGATATACCTGACTTGTCACTATGAGTGTAAGACTGTAAGGCCAGGTCAACAGCGACAAAGAACCAATTTGAGTCCATGAAAGCCGGCAGTCCTGTGTCCACATGTGGCACCAGTGAGTTTACATCTGAGCCACATGCTCTACCATCAGTGCTTCAGAGTCCATGAAAGCCGGCAGTCCCGTGTCCACATGTGGCACCAGTGAGTTTACATCTGAGCCACATGCTCTACCATCAGTGCTTCAGAGTCCATGAAAGCCGGCAGTCCTGTGTCCACATGTGGCACCAGTGAGTTTACATCTGAGCCACATGCTCTACCATCAGTGCTGCAGAGTCCATGAAAGCCGGCAGTCCACATGTGGCACCACCAGTGAGTTTACATCTGCGCCACATGCTCTACCATCAGTGCTGCAGAGTCCATGAAAGCCGGCAGTCCTGTGTCCACATGTGGCACCACCAGTGAGTTTACATCTGAGCCACATGCTCTACCATCAGTGCTGCAGAGTCCATGAAAGCCGGCAGTCCTGTGTCCACATGTGGCACCACCAGTGAGTTTACATCTGAGCCACATGCTCTACCATCAGTGCTGCAGAGTCCATGAAAGCCGGCAGTCCACATGTGGCACCGGTGAGTTTACATCTGCGCCACATGCTCTACCATCAGTGCTGCAGAGTCCATGAAAGCCGGCAGTCCTGTGTCCACATGTGGCACCAGCCGACGCAGGTCCTCCAAACCATCCTTACCACCCGCTTCTGTTAAGAAGAAGTTGCCACCGATCAGCAGTTTCTTCAATTGCCTTCCTTTCCAAAGTGCTTGGTTGATGGCATGAAGGCCTCTGGTGTGAATCAAATTGGACCTGTGGTGTGGAAGCATACATACAAGTAAGATAAGCACCAGAGGTCATGGGTTCGAGGCCCCTGATATGCTCCAATTGTTGTGCCCTTGGTGAAGGTAATCTCCAAGCAGCCTTGCAGTGGCATAAGATGGTATCATAAGCTGGGGACGGAGTTTAGCCAACAGAGGAATTTCATTGGCCACCGCAAGATCTGCTTGGAAATTACTTGTTACAACTTTCCTCACTTCACTAATTTGGGGACATCCTTCATATAAGATATTACCTGAAGGTAGCGTGTTTGAGGAGAGCCACAACTTCAGCACATTAAAGAACCCACCACGCCTGTGAGTGGTTTATATCTGTACAGTCCAATGGCTGCAATGGGTAATTACTGTCATATTGACGTCACTAGGTGCTGTATAAAGGCCGCATTTACAGAGCCTGGAATTTAGGCCCACCAATGGTAAGCTCCATACAATTCAGTTATTGACTGTGTGAAGAAAGAGTAGTCTGCCCACCAAATAACAATAATGACAACACTGTAGAAAGTATAAGTACCTCAGGGCCAGCACCTGTAGACAGCTGTGACCACCTGGTGCAAACACCTGCATCAACGTCTCCACACCTGCATCACCTGTGAAAAAACATTTTTGTACAGTACAGCTGAAAAACTGGAAATTAACATAAACAGTACATCAATTCAGTATCAGATGAATAATAGAAAAAATAACAATGAAAATATCTCTAAAAAGGTTTGACTTATTAATATAAACATCTATCCAATACATTAAGTACAAAAAAGTGCAAATAAATACATTTGGTGCAAAACAATTTGGGTGCAATTCAAGAACCTTGTCCCTGTTGCCTTACCCCAAAATGAATGCAAATACCTCTGATTCAGTGCAACTGAAAGGAATTTTTTTAACATTCTGTGTTTCCAAACATCTTTCACAGTCATGTTCTCTACATGTAAGTCTGCCATAGATACACTGGTTGGATGTCAAATACAATACTGAGTCTGACCTACCCAGTCTGTTTCCAGACAGCCACAGTTCCCTTAGCCTAGTATTTCTTCTCAAGGCAAGAACAACCTCTGATGTAGCAACACTGCATCCACCTGGTGAAAGGCAAGGTTAAGTCATTATATTAAGCACCGCAAAACTCAGTTTGAAAGTCGAATAAGAGATAGAACTAGGTACTGGCTGCTGGAATGATTTGTATAGTCTAGTAATAGTGTATTTACAATGTATGTTTCCCAATAGGGAAAGCATATTGGTTTTGCTGGTGTGTTCTTCTTTTTGTCCTCCTCTTCTATTGTGCAGTTCCTTTCATGACTGCTAGGTGGCGCTGGTAGACTGGGAATGCAATACATACCAATATCTCACCATTTTGTATGAGGATCACATAGGAAGCTTCAGGAAAGGTCTATACAATGGAATTTGCATTATGCTTATGATGGGAGGGAAACATCCTGCATTGTCTCGAAAATGTTGCCTTTCTATAGTTTCTTGATTAAAATATGCACCCCAAATTTGGACCAAATCTCAGAACAAAAGCGTGTTGTGCAGTCAATTTTGCCAACATTTGAGAACTCTGCTTTCCATAAAACAAAATGAGCAAGAACCAGTATAAACAATCATACTAGATTGTAAGTGAATGAGTGAGTGAGTGAGTGAGAATCAGAAGTTCCTCTTGTCCAGCTTTCTTGATAAGATATATTATTTGATTTATGTGACTAGATATGATATCTGTTCTGTTATCTAATTTGTTTAATAGTTACCGATTATGTTCCTGACGTTCTCTTATGTTACAGTATCCTATGTTCACTTATACTTTATGTTGTTATGTGTCTTATAAACCCACGTGGGCTGGTAGTTAATAAAATTCGGTCGTTTGTTCATTTATTATAATCATACACTTCAACATTTTCTCTTTACCTGCAGAAGTGGATGAGACTACCTCCATCTTCAGACAAGTCAGCCGAGACTTGCTGATCAGCTGGGCCAAGGCCCCCGAGCCTTTCTCCGACCTGTAGTTGTTGAAGGACACATCAAGCATCTCCAACTTGCAGGAGTCTGGGGCCTCTACAAAGATAAGATAAAAAGATTTTAACAAAACTACCCCTGCAGGTCCATAGTAAGCTGCTAGGGGGCCCAAACATACACTTATTCTTCCTAATAGCATCCAGGACAAAAGTACAAAAAAAGCAAAAATCTGCTGCAATGCCATGAGGCTCAAAATCATACAGAACTGTCAAGTCAACAATACCTTAGCCCAATCGGCATGTATTCATGTACCAAATATCACTGCAATATCTAAAAGTTCTTAGTACTATAAATGCAGATATGTTCGCGGCGGTTTTATATTTGCATTTTTTGTGGTGGCCACTTCACTGCGAACATTTTTCCATTATAGTATGAGACTGCAGTCTATGGCGCTACCGCAAACTTAAAACCATCGCCAACACTCCATTTTCCCGCTACCGCGAAAGTAAATCGCCGCGAACTTAAATGCATATACAGTATCTTCAAACTGGACACATACACACAGAAGTACTATATGATGCTTTGGACATATGATACCAACATGTAGTAACCAATAGATTTGTGAATCCACAAATGAGAATTTGTAACTTAAGAGAATTGACCAATCACACGGTCTGTAGCTTGACTGCTATATCAAAATGAAAAGTTGTAGACATCGATATCACCTGAAATGGCATTGAAGATTGTAGCTAACTCCTCTGTGTACAGCTGGCAGTTGTGAAGCCTGAGTGAGCGGATCACTGAGTCGTGTGTTAGAAGCCAGGTCAAGGCACTCATGTCCAAGGGTCTGCTGGGTTGTGCCTCCAATGTTGGTACACAGAAGGACAGGTCCACAGACACTATCCCACTTATGACACCATCTGGGGAGGCAACACACAGAAGTAGTCATGAGAGTTTATTGATGAATGAATTACGACCTATAATATCATACCCACTGGGTTAAGTGCAGATCACAACAAAAGAATGGTTACGGTGCGGCCACATACAGGACATTCGATAGCTGTACCATTTTGATAATAGGATTTTTAACCATTTTGATAATAGGATTTTTAAGCAGGCAGTGACAGAGGCAACCAACCCACAAGGATCCAAGATAGCGTTTTGTGCAGTATTAGAGACAGCTGAACATTGTAGGACACATGCATGGCTGTCCTAAAAAATGCCCCAAGTTAGCGATCGTAGGACAATCACACCAGACCACGCCTTTAACAACAGACTGATATACATGACATATTATCTTTTTGTCAAGCTAGCACAAGAACTATATTCTACCAAGTGAATTTGACTTCTCCTCTCTACTTTGTGATAGTGAAAAGCCATTTTTTGTTTTAATGAAGTTATCTTTATCTTTAAGTTGGAAATAACCGTGTACATTTTGATCCAAAAGTAGTCACACTGCTTGATCACTTCAGAATCTGTTCTTACCAGAAGACAGCATTGGGAAGCTGTTCCAGCACACAGGTCTCCAGTGGGAGGCATCCTGACCAAAGGCCATGCAGTGGTGCAGCTTCAGTTGCTGCAGATCTGGTGCACAGCTGTTTGCAGCAGCATTACAATAACTGCAAAACAGAATTGCAACAGTTAACAGTAATTGCAGCCATAACTCTGCTTTCCAACAATACTTCATTACAGTCAGGCCATCAGAAGTTCTAACCTTTTAAACTAAAAAAACAGGGCACTGTGCCTGTCAACGCTTCTTGCATGCACCAAACAACCAAACAGAATGAAGTGTACTAGTACAATCAGCAGTGCACTTGGCACATGCAAAATCGGGGTTGAACAAGTCCCCTAGTCCGACTGTCCCAGGCAAGTAAAAGTGCTACCCCACTTGCCTGATCGGCCAAGTAAGATATTTCGATGAGTGAGATTTTGAATTACATGTACTACATGGTGATGCACTTGTTACTATTTATAGTCATGGCATCAAGCATTGTTCATCGTAGAAAAAAAGTGCCAATAGCAAAATAAAGAAGCTCATTACTGGAGGTGAAAATACAAATAAGAATTATTATATTTCTTTAAACTACGGGCAAGTGAAATGTTACTTCAGGCAAGCAAGTCTTTTATGTACTTGCCCAATAGGACAAGTAAATTTTAGAAAATTTGTTAAACCCTAAAAACACATTTTAAAAATTGGAAGCCTGTGTGGTAGAAGCCCATTGTGATTACCCGAGTTATCGTCCTGTCAAGAACACCTGTATTGAATGTTAACACGGCCCAGGTATGTCATAATGTACGTAATATACGGTACAGGACAGGAGGTTGACTGTGGAAAATACTTTTGACCACACACAACTGTACTCTACACAACTTTTAGAGATCAAAAGTCTGTGCGGAAGTATGCTGACCTTTGCTTGGCTTGCAGCAGACTGAGTAGGATGTTAGGAAATGTCCAGTGACAGAGCAGTTCATTCTCCAGGAACAGGTGTGTCAGCTTCCCTCCCTTCCTCTGACACTCAAGCAGACTGCTCACTACATCATCTTTGGGTAGGCTGTCGTAGGACCCTGTACAAAACATTCACCAAAATAGGCATCAATATTGTTGAAGGAGAAGGATGGGCTCACCCTTCCTATACTGCACCTTTCAAACAGTGGATTACATTACCCAAGTTGCCTTTTTGGCCTCAAACGGCTTTAAGGGACTACTGTAAAATGTATTTAAATTTGCTGGGATTTTATCTTATAGTGTCCGTAACTCCAGTAGAGTCTATAACCCAAATAGTGTTTGTTCCCCCAGTAGTGTTCATACCCCTAGTAGTGTCTGTGCCCGCAGTAGTGTCTGTACCCTGAGTAGACGTCCTTACCCGCAGTAGTGTCTGTACCCGCAGTAGTGTCTTTACCCGCAGTAGTGTCTGTACCCGCAGTAGTGTCCATACCCCCAGTAGTGTCTGTGCCCGCAGTAGTGTCTGTACCCGCAGTAGTGTCCTTACCCGCAGTAGTGTCTGTACCCGCAGTAGTGTCCATCCCCCAGTAGTGTCTGTGCCCGCAGTAGTGTCCGTACCCCCAGTAGTGTCCGTACCCCCAGTAGTGTCCGTATCCCCAGTAGTGTCCGTACCCCCAGTAGTGCCCGTACCCCCAGTAGTGCCCGTACCCCCAGTAGTGTCCATACTTCCAGTAGTGTCCGTACCCCCAGTAGTGTCCATACTTCCAGTAGTGTCCGTACCCCCAGTAGTGTCCAGACTTCCAGTAGTGTCCGTACCCCCAGTAGTGCCTGTACCAACAGTAGTGTCTGTACCCCCAGTAGTGTCTGTCACCAGTAGTGTCTGTACCCCCAGTTAAGTGTTCTTTTCTCCTTTTTCCGTTAGTACCCTGTGACGATCATCACGTTCACTTGATAATTATGGCACATACACAAGGTACCCCAATTGTAAGTATGATCCACTTGCACCAGAAAGGACTCCTACTCTTTTCAACAAGTGTGTTGGGTTCCTGAGTGAGTGAGTGGTGGGTTCTTTTGCATGCTTGAGGTGTGGCTTTCCACGAACATGGAACCTCCATTTAATGTCCCCCGTGAGTAGTGTCCGTACCCCCAGTAGTGTTCATACCCCCATAGTATCTGTACCCTGGAGTACTGGTGTGATACCCCAAGTAGGGCCCTGTTACTGTCAAAGTGTGACTTGTAAGATATATAACAAATCTCTATGAGTAACTGCCTGGCATATCTTTACCTCCACTGATGCTGATCCTTTCCAAGTTGTACCATGTCTTTAGCAGGTCACAGAAGCTTGTCACTAAACTTGTGCTTGTCAGAACATCATGTAGAACAACTTCCCTGACTGTGGCTTGATGTTTGGTGGACAGTGGCACCACCAATGGCAGATTGTCATCACCAGTGATGCTGTCAGTGTCTGAGTTCTGTCCAAGGAAACATTACATCTTAATGTTAACACTACAAAAAGTACAGCAACTTGATAACTATATATAAGGAACAAATGTACACAATCAAAATTATACCCCACATTGAACGTGTATGAATAAGTATCAACATATCAACATGTTGAGTCTAGATTTAATCATTTTTGTACAATTATAGTCAAATTTGGTTCTTCACTTCTCTTATACCTATTTGTACACTGCAAGCTCTCCTATAGCTACTTAGATGTAGTAGTGGACACACAGAACATTTTAAATTGTTTTGAGCAGGCAGAAAGAAACACGAACAGCTTTGAGCATTCATAATTCATATCGTGAACAATTCATGATTAAGTGACGCTTCAATCTCATTTGGGCAGATTGAACAAAACCTCTGGTCACAAAATTTTACTAAATATCATCTTCTGACTTCTACTTTTAGTCTGTGACTACAGATTCTTATCTTTGTGATTGTGCTACGTAGTTAACCTGGGTACCATCCAGAAAGTAGTTCACTCTGGCGTTTATTATACACTATATACAGTCGCTTCTCGCTCCGACATTCATTATACACTGTATATATCGCTTCTCTGCTGTTCTGTCTGGGATCCTCGACCACATTAACGTCTGGAATCGTCCAAATTTTGAACGATGGCGCTGATTGGTCCCTACATATGAGCAAAGTAATGAATGGGTTCAAGCGCTCATTCGAACAGGCGTTCCAACACCCGAAATGCCCTTTGTCTACTTGTGGGAGGGCCTGTTGTCATCGAACGAGTGCTCTAGAACCCATTCCTTCATTAGCTCAATAACTGAGGTAACCACCAAACAACAAATTTTACTATCATCTACTGACTTCTACGTTCAGTTTCTGAATGCGGATTCTTATCTTTAGTTTGTGATTGCTCTATGTAGTTCAAACATATATCTACATTTGAAAGATTCTTTTCTTGTCCATACCTTTCTTTCAAGCATGACTCCGCATGTACAGCTGCAACCTGTGTCTCCAGGCAGCAATGGGAGCTCCTCTTCAAAACAGTTCACATTTACTTGTGTGTGGTCAGATGTACTACAGCCTACTCCTACTGCGATGTCATACAGATCCTCAGAGTCACTGGTTCTTTCATCCTTGTCTGTCACAGTTTCATCTAAAGAGTTGCTGGAATCTGTTCTCCTATGAGATGTCGAAGCTTGGTCCTGCTCGTGGAAAGTTTCATCAGAGTGTAGTGGCGGGATTCTTGATGAATGTGGTCCTATTGTTGTCTTCATACCACCTTGTTCAACATCAATGTTGTCATCTCCTGAAAAGTCCTCTCCGTGTACACATGAGTCTTTTCGTGTGTTGTTACAGTACAGACAGGGTGTGTTAGCCTCTGCTTCTAAGCCTGCACAGAGACTGAGCAGCTGTATTGCTGTCCTGTAGAAAATAACAAATTATTAAGGATAGTACAATTAATATGTATCGTTATTGTTTTTACCTGATAATCAAAAAGTCAAAGTGAAAATTCTCTATCTCAATTTCCTATTCCAACTTTATTTCAGTAAAGGACCTTTTTTCCAAACTGAGTCAAATGTCTTATTAAAATCTACAAAACAGGCATAGGGCCATGCATTTTTTAATCAGACATTTGCTAACTTAAGTTACAACAAAGGCTTGTTCTAAACATTTTTAAATAACCAGCCTGTTGTGGTTTGAAAAGTGTATTGTTCTGCACAGTTAACAATTCAGGCAAATAGTCAAAATAGATAATTTTTGTAAACACTTGTATATAGGTGTTAAAGTATAATTAATTCGAAATACCAATAAAAAGTTAATTAATGCAATCCATTGTATTCTCAGTTCAATTCAGTGCATGAAATATATGCGCTGCGCATCCTCCTACGCAGGGACATCCAACGGTGAAACCGCCTGAGTGTCTGGATATGTACCCTACTTTCTCAACTGTCACTCTTAGTTTCTGTGGGCGTCGCCACAAGCCAGCTGTCAGCCAATCACAAAATAGGCCTTTCATTTTTTTAAAGGGATCTCGCATACATAAGGGTAAGCTCATTAAAATCTATACGCAGGGAGGTCAGGAACTAAGACTAGTAAGAGTGACGGTTGAGAAAGTAGGGTACATCCAGACAGACAGTTTCGCCGTTGGATGTTCCCGCGTGGGAGGATGGCGTTGAGAAGCTGTGAAGTTTCAATAACAGAACTAAACCACTACTAGCACCTGTCTGTTCCCCCGGGTACCCCGTGCATGGTCAGTTTCTCCAGCTTGGAAACTGGAGACGACAGACATCTCCTCAGGAAGGTCCCCACACCTGGCAGGCCTCGGAACCAGTGGATCTCCAGGTGGGACACAGTTTCCAGGAGACATCTGCAACATAGGTAGATGAAGGTTAGATGTCCAGGTATAATAAGATGATAAGCAACCAGATAAATTTGAAATGGTTAGAGTTTAGAGCTGTGTACCAGTGCTCTGTACCGAGTGCAAGCCAGGCAGGGGACGGTTACCTTGAGAGATAAAATTACTGTGAATAATCCAAGATAGCAGTCTCTGAACCCCAGTGATCGACAAAACGACAATCTTGTAACGGTCAAATTTTTGTTGCATCATGAGTCTACCACAATCAAACACGTTTTCATTGGTTCAAACATGCTTCCATCCTCATTGAAGATTATTTGAATGGTCAGGCACAGATACAGGTCCAGACCTGTACCCAAACTCGTGTACCTGTACCTGTATCTTAAATTTCTTTAGGTACACAGCTCTAGGTTAGACAGCAATTCCGATATCTTTTGTCATTGACAGGACAACACATCAGGATTTAGTAGCTTTAAAACAAAAACTCTGAATTGATACGTGTGTGAGGACTGGAGACAATTCTACGATCATGCATGATACATGTATGCATGTATGATATGAAGAATTGGAGTCAAGACAAGGTTGAGTACAGCAGTTAAAGTCTGGCCGGTGAGGCTATGGGACCAGTGAGGTGAGGTGAGGTGAGCTAAAGTCTGTATGAGAGAGGACAGAATGTGCAAATTCCTATCAGCAAACTTGTCAAACTTTCTGGCAATTTTATTATCCCATGGGATGAAATATTAAGCTCCTGTTTTCCAACAACAGGAGCTCCTTGACTTTTAAGCACACAACTTTGTCTTGACTCCAGTGGATCGACCAAGATACTAGCCTGATGCAGCTGACTTTCTGTAGGGCTGGGGCCAAGGGTGACTTTACTGATATTTGAAGAACATTTTAAGCGAGAGCAAACCTGTGCAGAAGCTGGTCCTGTAGTATGTAGTTGAAGGCCCTACTGTCGTACAGAAGAAGCCTGTGGACATGTGGAGCGTACAGCATCAGGTCCTGGGCAGCACGGAGACACTGGTCTGAACAGCTGGGGGACAGCAGGAGAGGCTCTGAAAGGGAGAAAGGTGGATCCACATAGTTAACGTCCTTACAAAGATCTTCTTTTGAGAGGACACAAATTTGGTTAGTCAACATTTGCTTCACAAGTCACATTGCGAGGTCCGAAATCAGCTGTGATGGCAGTCAGAAATTTCAATAACCTTGAAATGAGCTAAATAACTTTACCGGGTAATAACTTGCTGCGAATTTGTCTAATTCTTTGATAATCTTTTTTAAATCAACTTTAACCGTAACTTTGCTCACACAACACCACAGAGGTCAATTGAGGACAAGGTCCCAGTTTACATTTAAGCCAAGTGCAAACATTGAGAATTTGAAGTGAATGAGGCTCACCAAAAACACAGAACACTTTTCAGCCATGTTAGCACATGTATTCAAATTGTCATTTTGCAGCAGATTATGAGAAACATGAACTCAAGTCTAGACCTTCGAAACTCTTTTGTGACTTTTGTGCCATACACTTTAATCAGTGGAATGCACTGCTTTAAGGTCCTCAAAATCCCCAAGCACACTGCGAGTTAGACCCTGCTGTCGTCCTTTCTTTTAAAGTTTTATTAAAGGGATACAGCTCAGCAAAAGAATAAATACAACCAAGGTTTCAGCACATTTATACCTCGGTTGTCCTCCTGTGGTCTGGGCGGACGAGACCTGTACCACAGTAACTTGTGGAAGTACCGCTGTAGGTACTGCTGTCTCCAGTCTGGTTTGTCTTCATCACAAACATCGTCTGATGGGATGGTTTTCTCCACCCTACTTCTGACGACACACTCACTGACGACGTGTCTGACGACACAAATCAAGAAAAAAAGACATGTAACAATTTGCTAAATGAGAATCATAAACTAAACTCATCAGGCCATGTCAATTTGCATACACATCAATTTTCATTTATTTCCCAAAAGATTTTTAACCTATACACAGAAAGTCATATAAATTACAAGGCTTGAAATATTTTTTTCTGCATCCCTGCACTGGTGCAGGTAACATTGAAAATTACCTGCACCAGACAAATTTTACCTGCACCACAATTGCTATTTTTTCTCTTATACTTTATAGGTAGTAACATTCAATGCAGCTAATAACAATCCACATACACTTACATCATATGACATGTATGTATAAAACCCAGTACATGGACCAGTGCAGGTTAGGTGCAGGTAGACACCAGAAATACCTGCACAGCTCCAATTTCACCTGCACTATAGTGCATATGCAGGTGGTATTTCGAGCCCTGAATTAGGTGCAAAATGAGCAGATAAATGCTATAAATGACTGCTTGTACCTGAACATCATTCTGGATTCCCATTTGAAGTGACTTGCAAAGAGGGTATGCCACACCGGATTTGGGTCAACACCTGCACAAAATAGAAATTAGCAATTTGTCGTGGAGCCCCAAAACTGCAAAAAGGCGCAATTTCAAACTCACTCAGTTAGACTCCCATGTTAGTCCGAGCAACAACCTGGCGCAGGCAACCACCTGCCGTCAGAGGACACATTCAAACAGTCCCGTCCATTTTTACGTAGTTAAGACCCCTTCCAAGCAACAACCTGTCTTCCCTAGCCAGCAACCTCTTTTTTTTACAGTCCCAAAGGTGCATTCCACCTGCCCTCACTAACCAAAATTGAATGACAACACCTAGCATCCATTTTATATGCGGAATTATGTGGGCACAGTTACCCTGGTGAGGTGAGGTGAGTTACCCTGGACTTTGAGACTTATTTTTTCCTTAGGTTTCCTTAGAAAACTTGTTCTTTTAAATGTTATTCTGTGTGTTTGAATGGATGAATGCGTGTGCTCTATTATTTCATGATTGTTAAAGTTAATCAATACCCGAAGGTACCCACACTACTTCCATGCCTCACCTGTCTGAAGAATATCATCATGACAGTTGTTGAGGTGATGCTGACACAGGTGAGGTAATATGCCTGCCACAAAGGTGCCAGGTAGCCTGGACAGTATGTCAGGTGGATAGGACTCAAGGTGGTGTCCCACCTGCACCTGACATCTTTCCTGTAAAGTCTCCAGATGTTTCATTCTGGGTCACTTTAGGTCGGACCAGGTCCTATTGTTCAAGTTTTATACGGAGATCTGAAATAAATGAATAGCATGTATTGTAATGTTAACATCAGGCCACAGCAAGTAAGTTTCATGGATGACATCAGCCCGCATTGATTTTTGCCTGATTTCAGAAAAACATTTGAGTATTTTCTTTAATGTTATTTGTTTGCTGACCACAAATTTCCAGAAACGCACACCCCTATTCACTCATACGCAACACACTCACATCTGGTTTATCATCCTATGTTTATCGTTTATGTGAATAAATGGCATAGCCCACCTCGTCGCGTCGAACCTCTTGACTTCACATGTTAAATCCCCATTGGCGAAATATGGTGTCATCACTGTCATGCCACCTTCAAACTACTAGTATAACTACTAGTATACCTCTATTTTCTTTGCCATTGGGGTGATTATGAAATCTAAAATACAACTTCTTTACCTCCTAACAGAAGCGCCCTCTGGCGAATCCTGCAGAACCTGCACTACAGGAACATCAAGTCACACGCATAAAACACAAACTCATCATTCAAACAAACATACACATGTATTAAACAGTTACACACACAGTCAGAAAAATAGACAAGTGCAAGCCCAAACCAACAGGACACAACGTCGGGTTGCAGCATCATTCAATTTTCAACACAACTCAATTTACTTCTATCCCCCCACCCCACACGTGCACACCTCCCTGCTCCCCTGGCCTGGTCTGTCACCTGTAGTAACGGTAGTAGGCATAACACCGGTCAATCAGTGTAACAGAAATACCCTACCAGGTCCATAGTTCTATGAGCTTCACACGAACCGCCAGTACTGCCCAGGTTTCTATCCTATCATGAACAAAATGTGAAACGATGAACTCAGCTCACCGCAAATGTTGGTATTTTGAATAACCAGTTGCCAAATATGTCGATACTTTCTCCCATCCCTTGGAGCAAAAAATGCGGAATCTGGTGTTTCCAAACGACGTGCTGTTTTTCTTTCATTGAGAATAATGAATCTCCCAGATTTGTGCATGAAGAGTAGAGTTCATAAATCTTATTCCGCAGATTGGTACTATGTAGCACGCTCTCTTGAATAACACGTTACCACTTATTACAACAACACATGAACAATACCCATATGTAGCAAGGAAAAAATGACATTGCCTCTATAGGCCTGTTAGGCAAGGGCCTCATTAAGTATCCCAAATATGCAGAAAATATGTTAATGAGATTGGGTGCATATACGGATATGCTTTTGTATCTAACATGCTTCTTCACACACTGATTTTGTGATCAGATTATTTTGACATCATTTCCTAGTTCCATAATTCTGCCCTTATTCGATAACACTTGCCCGTTTCTATCCCGTATGTCGACCGTAATGCTATTTACATATCTTGTTTGCATACTCGGGACGACTTAAACGAAGCCTATCCCGATATGTTGTCGTGTCTGTAACATATTCTGTCATCTGTGTGTCCAGATTCCACCTACAAATGTAGGATCATCACTGCGTCATTCACCACAACGATGCAGTAAAGGGACCGGATCGTTCCCGAGGCACAATCTGGAACCAGGCACCTACGATCCCGTCGGAGTGGGGAGGGCTGGCGGTCCCACCCAAGCTAGCGTAGAAAACATCCACCAACGCGGGTTCAAATTCCTGCCAGTTTTCCGGTGTCTGAGACGGTAACTTAGGATGGAAATTCCGAACATTGCAGTCATGTAGCTCCAGCATACGCAGCTGTGTCATAATCATGGTAAACACCGCGTCTTTTGGTTCCTTTTCATGGACCTAACGCAAATCTAGCTCGCAAACCAGGCTGTCGACAAACAGAGTTGTATATCTATAATATATGCAAGAAGAGCGGAAGCGTCCAGACTAGACTTGGATATTCTGGGATTGGAACTTGGAGAAACCTGGCAGTTTCAAGTGTTTGGAATTGGTTGTTTTACAACATTTTATTCTGATTTCATCTGTGGTATTTGAAGCCAGGCTTGGTACAGACAGGAGAAATCTGTGCATGCCGTCTACAGTATCAGTGGATGTTGTCTGGAAATCTTCAACTGTCCCATGATGTAAACATCCGTCAGAAGTGAACTGTGAAGCCACCGGTCCAACTATGGCAGGAACAAGGCACACTGGCAGGGCTGAGGTAAGGGAACTCTGACAACTACTTACTGTGCATGCAGAAATGTTCGCTGTGGTTTTATGTTTGCGTGGTGACCCCTTCACAGCAAACTCAAAACCACTGCGAAATTTTTTATTGTGTCTTCTGCCCGCCTACCAACTTTTATAAGCACATTAGTATGTGCTGTACTGTATACAAATTGTACTATTTATGCTATGTTGGAGACGCCTGTTATGACGAAGATTTATGAATACTAAAAAGCACAAAATTGAACGAGAACCCAATCTTTGAATATTGAATTCATATTTATTATTAAGAAGTGTTGCGAATGGAGAGGGTAACCTTAGATACCATTACTGGCATTAGATCAGCGACAGTAGATCACACCATCACTGCCAAAAGCGACTGTTCTACCCGTCTGTAGCATCTTTGCCCAGTCGTTAGTACTACAGTAGGTATTTTCCAACTAGCTGACTGTTATACACCGGGTGTTTCCATTACTTTGTTTAAGTATGTGACTATAACACTGTCGTGAACTCAAAACCAAGTGGGGAACACTATCTTTCTGCCTTACCGTGAAATCAACTCCCTACAAACTTATAGTACATTTTGTAGTACTCATTGGCAGGGGTGGTTTGGTGCTAAGAAATTGATGAAAATTGTTTTAGACTTGTCTGTTCTGTGTGTGTATGTGTGTAGTAATAATAGCATGTGTGTTGCTGCAATCCGCTAACAATAGACTTACTAACATATCAGCCATATTGATTTGATGATATGGATGACATCCGTGTGTGCATCATACATTTCATCGCCTTTTTTTCAGAAGGGTTTCTCTTTTGTTGTTGCTTCCTTGCATCAGTTTTGGGGTTGAACCGCCCCCAGAGTACACGTCATCCATATAATCAAATCAACATGGCCATTTTAAATCCTTTATCTTTTATGGTATGATTACATCCTCAGTGCTGCTATGTTAATGAGAGGTTGCGGAATGATATGGTTGAATGTTGGAACTTCTTGGAAGTCTGCCATTGATGATTGCCATGTTTTGTATGATCCATGATAAATGTGTCATAGATAGCTACATTGACATATTGTGATTTTACACATTTTATGTTTTAGGCAACTCTAGTCTAGCGCCTTTAGATTGCTATGTTGTTGTTTTTTTGTTTCAACTTGACAATTCATCTGTGTTGGTATATTATTGGTCAAAGTTGAATTGTAATTTTCAACAAAAGATTAGACTTCAGAAAGTAATATAAGTTATCCAATTTTTACCAACTGTCCAAATCCATTTTCTGTCAAGGAATAAACAATCCACTGCTTCTGTGACGTCATGTTATGCATATAGAACAAGTGGATCATACGTTGCAGAAAGTCTATGGCGGCCCTCGGCTACGGTGTAAATCCCTAATGAAGATTATTTTTCCAATGTTTGAATTTGAAAGCTTGAGAGATTTAAGCATTGGAAATAACAAAATTCTGACAATACCAATTAGGTTCATTGAATTCCATTCATTGAATACTGATCTTCACAAGTGTTGTTTTTATAAATAAACAATTTATGTTCAAGTGCTGTCAGTCTTTTCCACACTTTCTCATGTGCTCAAACCAAAATGCAATCACATGACATAACTACCACCTACTACTATTAGTGACTGGGCAAGGCACAGACAGACAAAAGTCACGGGAGTGCTGTAGTGATCAACTGACTGATATAACCATATTTACCCTCTGGATTTGTAGCATATTTTGATTTACTAACTTATATGTATTCAATGTTCAAAGATCTGGTCAGTGTTCAATTTGTGCTTTGTAAGTATTCATGTGTCTTCAACAGGCACCTCCAAATTCCTCTTTCAACCTCCTTGGCTTAGTTAGACAAGGGGGTTGGTAAGGAGAAGACTGAAAAAAATTTCCTGGCGGTTTTAAGTCCACAGTGAAGTTGTCACTGCTAAAAACACACATTGTAAAAGCATGTGAACATTTCTATATTTACAGTATGACAATTGATACCAGGATTGACCTGTGTAATATCTCTTTTCAATTTAAAGCATGCCTTAACTCTTAGGACAGGAAGACCTCAGAATGGCATTGTTATTTCATTGTTTCAAAGAACTAACACTACAGTCGATCAGTTGGAACAGAATTTATAAACAATGTATGTAGTTACAGATGGACAAAATTCATCTCTGTCTCCAAAAGGGAAGGCCGGCTTGGGGAGATCAAGTTTGGCTAAAATGTTCTTTTGGGATCTAAGCTGACCAAAATAGCCCAGGGTGGAGACCTACCCCTACCTCCTGTATTCTCCAAATATCTGGCTCGCACCAACCAAGTGGCATTACGGGGATGTCACATACATTGTCTCGTTTGGACACGACACAAACAATCCTAAGTAAAATCCAGGTCATGAGTTCTATGATTCAACAAAAGCGTAGCACCGCTAGCATAAAGAATTAGTTTGAAGAACATCTTTTGCTTATTGTTTTTTCTGGATGCATTCAATGGTTTGTTCCTCCTGGTGTCATCTGACACTTGGCTAAGCCATCAGTGGTGGGGAGGGGCAGGAAAGTGCACGTAGAAAGTCATTGTTTCCAACTTGCCAAGGCGTAAAAACCACAACAGAATGGAAATGTCAGGGTTGGAAGTTTTGAATGGTGTGGTAGAACGGTGGTAGAGAAGAATTGCTGGAGAACCATGTTGGTAAGTTGTTGTGGATGTGACAGAACTGGATTTTTGTGAACCATGACAGACCTTCAGCACAATCAGAGGTCTGACCTATTTTCTAATCCTCTAACAGAAACTACAGGTATTGTGCGTAATTAGGATAGCAGAAGATGTGATGTGGTCATTTCAGTCAGGTCAGGGTACACATGGGGATGGAGTTTTGTGCGCGTGAAAAAGTTGCGCGTGAAAAGTTGCGCGTGAAAAATCTGCGCGTGACACTATGCAAATTAGCTGATTCCCAAGGGATTAAAAAAGTTTCTGCAGTTTTATACTTAAAAAGCTCAAACAAGATGGCACAAAATGGAATTAAGTATCATATTGTTGCATTATTGAGTACAAAATCTCGATCTGAGTGATTTTAAAGTGATTTTTAAATGTTAAGTTTTCACGCGCAAAAAAGCTTGAAATTTGCGCGTCAAACAATCTTCTTCAAAAAAGAGAAAATGAAGCTTCTTAAATGGAGAAAAGCCTCAAATTGTTACATTTTACAATATAAAACCTCATATGAGTCATTTTTCCATGTATTTCTGTCAAATTTAGGTGATTTTGAAATGTTCAAAATATGCAAATTAACCTATTCCCAAGGGATCTAAAAATTAGGGTTTTTTCAAACCCAAAATTCAGGTAACAGATGGGAAATTATATCATAGGTTCAAATTTTTCTGCCTTATAATTCCTTGCTGCACATTTTCTGACATATTTCAGGAACTTTATTTTTCACGCGCAAATTTTTCACGCGCACGCGCATATTCTCCACGCGCAGAAAACCCGTTCCCTACACATGGCATTTTGGAACATTGTCACTTGGAGCTTTGACCATTTTCAAGGGCACTGTAGTGTGAAGTCTCTGGGCATGGCTTCTGTTTGGGTTATCACTCAGCACAAATTTAAATATGGTACATCCAAGGGAAGGGTAAGGATAGACTTAAAGGAGAGACAAAGACAGTTTGTTGAGTAAGAATTTCCTTTAGGTTATCCGAGTTTAAGTACTGTAAATGCATTTAAGTTCGCGGGAATTTAATTTCGCGTTAGCGGGAAAATGGAGCTTTCGCTTTGTTTTAAGTTTACGGTAGCACCATAGACTGTAGTCAAAAACTATGGTATGGAAAAATGTTTGCGGTGGGT
This sequence comes from Branchiostoma floridae, assembly GCF_000003815.2. NCBI lineage: Eukaryota > Metazoa > Chordata > Leptocardii > Amphioxiformes > Branchiostomatidae > Branchiostoma > Branchiostoma floridae. Next base: position 1,098,690 of record NC_049988.1, on the reverse strand, counting down.
TTAAATTTGTGGTGAACTGGTAACCGCAAAAACTGCGAACATTTCTGCATTTACAGTACTCAATTGTTTTATGGCTATAAACCAGGTCCTTCTTGATAATTATTGTTTTTATGGACCAGTTTAGCCTCTTCAAGGCTCTTGTTTCTCCAAGTACAATGTAGGTTGGATTTGTCTCCATGAAGAATGAGGGTATTGTTTTTGGCATGTATGTGTGTCTGTGTTTTTGGGAATTTGTCAGCATATTATCAGTGATATTGGATATGTGGGCCAGAAGTTCAAGATCGATTTTGGGCCTCCCTGGTGACCGACCTTAGCACTGCAGCAGAGCTTCTGGTTTTTGTAGATTTTGTGCTGGACATGCTGTGGTTTTGACGTTTTGGTGGCAGATAGCTTTTGATGTCAGGAAGACATGTTGTAGGTTTGGGCTCCCTTGCAATAATATCATGCATAAAACGTACCTGACATGTCAACTGTCTATCATATGTAACAAGTTCTAATCTATGCAGCCATTCTGCAACACAAGAACATATTACTGTAAATGCAGAAACTTTCACGGTGGTTTAATGTTTCCATGGCAGTAAGAGACTGCAGTGCATGGTGCTATCGCAAACTTAAAACCACTGCAAAAAGTTTTTTCCCCGCTACTGCGAAATTAAATCCCCGCAAACCTATATCCATTTACAGTAGTTCTTTTGAATGTAGGAGTTCTTAATTTCAAATTTTCAAGCAGTCACATTCACTTCTCTGTTTTCCACAGTCGGGTACCAATTTTCGAACAGTCACATTCACTTCTCTCTTTTCCACAGCCAGGTACCAATTTTCAAACAGTCACATTCACTTCTCTGTTTCTGCAGTCAGGTACCAATTTTCTAACAGTCACATTCACTTCTCTGTTCTCTGCAGTCGGGTACCAATTTTCAAACAGTCACATTCACTTCTCTGTTCTCTGCAGTCGGGTACCAATTTTCAAACAGTCACATTCACTTCTCTGTTCTCTGCAGTCGGGTACCAATTTTCAAACAGTCACATTCACTTCTCTGTTCTCTGCAGTCGGGTACCAATTTTCAAACAGTCACATTCACTTCTCTGTTTTCCACAGTCGGGTACGAAGACGATATCCCTGGATGACCCCGCCTCATGGCCTGGCCCCAGGACAGTGAACCTGAAGAGATGTGGGGATGGTTTCGGCTTCACCTTACGTCATTTCATCGTGTACCCTCCCGACTCTGCCGTACAGGAACATCTACAGGTATGTACCACAATCTCACTAAGGACCTACTGTACAAAGTACTACAAATTACAATAATGTACCACCTGAATCGCAGGATTGTCACTTGTAAATCACAGGTGAATTAATTAGCTATAGTGATTTTGTTTTAGTTTTATGCATTGGCCCATTACTGTTGATAATGCAGTCCATGTCATTGACTATTGAACTACTCAATACATTAGTCATGCCTTTTATAATGTGGTCATGTTGAACTTGGCGCGACTTGCTTTTAGTTTTACGTTGTTTACCATAGGGTAATGATGCAAATGATGCAAAACTCCAACTGGTTTTATCTGTTTGTCATAAAATGGTCACAATGCAAACTTGCCCCAACAGAAACTAATTTTACAATCAAAATAATAATACATGTATTTAGAAACCGTTACAGATCCACCTTGCTAGGACTGGTTCAGATAAATCCGTTTGGAAGTTCAGTTCAGTTCAGAAATGAAGTTTTCATGATGACAAATATATCCAAAATGTATATAGAAACATTTTAATTTTTGCATCAGGATAAGGGCCTTGTAAATTTTGCTCCTATAATTAGAATGAGGCAAATATGTTGACAATTACTTCCATATGTCAGTCTGAAATGGGGATTTTTAAATTCAGATTTGCAGTTTTGGTGCAAAAATTCTACAATACATGCCTTTAAGATTCATCAAGAATTCTATAATAGTTTTTTTAATACTTGATGATGGAACATGTAGTTTTAACCTGTTATTATTTTGTTGTATAGTATGAAGCAGGAGGTGGTCCTCCACCAGAAGATACTGAAGGTAAGAAAAAGGCTTATACTGATATACAATATGTCTATTAAAGTTTAAACACATCTTCATGTCAGTAGACATACATACATACATACATAGTATGATACATAGTCTCTTAGTGAGTTGTAGCATTAACATAGTGTATACACCCATTTAAATGATTAAAGTAGAAATATCATGGGTAGAAACACACAGAAACAGTGAAGAGAAATTGGAATACGTCGATGAAGATTAGACATCCAGATAATAAGATACGCCAAAAACCAGTTACTCATTGACAAGCAACTGGATTATGACTTTGGAAACGGTCAAGCATTTCAGACAGCCATCGAAAGACACCAGATGGCTGTCTGAAACGTCTGACCATTTCCAAAATCATATCCAGTTGCTTGAGTAACTGGTTTTTGGAGAAGTTGTAATGTTGTGAGATGAGAATCCTTGTGGTGACTGTTAAGAGTGTTGGCCCTAAAATGATCCTGTTTGTTCCACAGGAGGTATCAGGAAGAAGAAGAGTGGGAAGCTGAGTAATCTGGAGCCCATGGACACCATCTTTGTGAAGCATGTGAAGGAGGGAGGCCCCGCACAGCAGGCAGGACTCAACACAGGTAGGCATGCAACACAGCTTGACCTAAGATGAGGCTGTCAATGTACTATATATGTCATGTCCTGATGCAATTTTCTCGTTCATAGGCCAATACATCTCTACCACTTTTCTCTAAAGAAATCATGCTACGTCTCCACATACGATAGACAGAATAATTGTTATTATTAGATCAGTGACACTAGATTACAGCCAAAAGTGCTGTTCTGTCCATCTGTAACGCCTTACCAAGTTGCAAGTCAATGGTTTTCAACTGGCTGTCTGCAAAGGTGCTTGTGTTCCCAATACTGCACAGTAGGTGCTATCAAGCACTCTCTGAACACTCCATTCTCCCCCTACTGCGAAATTGAATCTCAGCAAACTTAAATGCATTACAGTACAAGTTGTACTTGCGAATGACTCTGCACTTTTTTACTTGTTATTTCTACAGGAGACAGGATCGTGTCTGTAAATGGAGAAAGTGTGACAGGGAAAACGTACTCTCAAGTCATAGCACTGATACAGCAAAGGTATGACAACTTGTGGAGAAGTACATACTATATCAATTCACTATGGACTATATGTATACTCATATGAGGGGTGATCCATACGCTTGTCTTCACGAGGTGTGCAACTTAAATTTTGTGGCATAATTGTAAAGTATAAAGCCTTTTATGAATGTCTACCAAAATTCAAATCATTGTGATCATTTTTGGGTAAGGCTTATGACTTACTGATAACCGCTAATATGTGTCACATGGGGATCAGCATGATTTGGGAGGAATCTGTACATTTCGATGTGTCTGTAACCAGGGTTAAAGCCATTGGCCCATTTGCTGATACATGTCGCCTTGTAGTTGCTGGATGACGCCAGTGAGATTTGGGTAGATGTTGGTATGCTAACCTGCATAAATCACAATCCCAGTCCTAGCTGCCTATCCTTGTCGTTATGTTATTTTATCTTATCTTAAACTTTAAATTTTGGACCAGTAAAATGTTGAGAGGTTACAATTACCAATATATTTGCCCAATAGAACCTGTAGATTTGTGAAAACTTGTTTAATTTCTAATCCTGATAAATAGTTCCCTCCCAATTAGCAAAGTCTTCTAGCATTTGTCTGCTTAAGTGAAACTTTGGACCAAACCTGTGTGAAGTGTGAATCAACACTCTTCGTTGATGTGTCTGTTTGAAACAACCAATATGCTTGTTTGTCTTACAGTAAAGAGAACCTACAGCTGTTGGTGGTGCCTAAAGATGAAGATGTCTTACAGCTGGTGAGTCATTCTCTCACTTCTGTTACTTCTGGCCAATCAGTTGCTTTTGTCTGTTAGTGTTACAAGTGCCCATTGGCTGGGATGTGTGTTTGTGTTGCAGCTCCACCTACCAGGATTGGTAATAACTGCAGAGTTCATTGCTGGGTTACCTTATCTGTGATCGGGTGACATTTGCAGGCTTTCAGCCTGGCATGTGTCCAGGCATCATTTGGACCTGCTTTTCTAAGAATAATAAGAAATTGGATGTACTAGGATGTAAATTTGGCATATCATGGTATATCGATTCATATTTCATATTTAATTGACATTGTTCAACAAGTAAATGTTGAGAAATAGCATACATGTAGTGGTCCTCATTTTAGCGTGGTGGTCACAAATGACAACGTAGTGGCCCGTTACACTAAAAATGCACTTGCTAGAAAGTAGACTATTGTTTTAACTGTCATTTCTATTTCCTGTTCCCCCACCAGGCCTACCAGAACTCTGCGTACAGCGGTTTCCGTGACCCATATCGAGGCAGCGCCGCGGAGATTCCCAGTCCGCCCAGTTTGGACATCCAGTCCAACAAGAGCCTAGCCAGGATGCAGTCTGCCTCGTACGCATCTCTTAGGCAGCAAAGTATAAGTTCGGACTTGGCTGCAGAAAGCACGGGTTCCCTGTCCAGTATCAGAAGTAGGGACAGTGGAGGGAGTTCCACCTCAGTGGACGTAGCTGGGAAAAACGATGCCCGCTTTAAGTCTTCGAACAGTGAGATTTCTCGAAGAAGTTCGGAGTCGGCTTTGGGCAAAATGGTGGAAAGATTTGAGAGAATAGGGGAAGCTCAAGGGTACAGTCCGCAGGAGAGGAGAACACCCTTGTCACAGAAGGTACGGTTTAGGATACAGGATGGAAATACAGTCATAGATACGACGGTCGGACGGTCGGCTGCAAATTCAGAAGTAACTGACACCACAGCTTCCAAATCGACAAGTATGGGCTCACAAACTGATATAAGGAAACAGGAGGCTGGAGGAAGTAACGCGAGGGAGGAGTCATCCTTTGTGAACGAGCTACGTTGGGCACACAGGAGTTCTATGCATCTAAAACCCGATCATTCTCGATCCTCGTCGGAGCCAGTCGCAGACTCTAGTAACAGAGAAACTTCACATCTCAGACATTTGGGAGACTACAGGAGGGGGGGCAGTCCACGCGGTGACAAAGACGAGAGAAAGCAGCACTCTCTTCGCAAGATAGATGAAGGCATGCGAGTGTATGGCAGCAAAGAGAGCGTGTCCAGCGTAAGATCTGATCCGACTGCCGGAATTAGAGTCACAACTGAGAGAAGGGAGACGGGGGGAAAGACTATCCACATCAAGATCCCCAAGGCACAGTCGTTGGACGTACAAGCAGGGTACACCCCAGAGATAGGCAGGAAGACCTCGGTGGATGTGGAAAGCAGAAGTGCGGCCAAAAGAATACCCGTCAGTTCCACTACAGTCGCAGCCAGGACTGCACAGTTCGAGACGAGGGTTCAGAAGACAGCTTCCACACCCACCATACAGAGGCATAGCACGGACTGGGAACCTAAGAGATATCCTCTTCAAGGTAAGAAGGACTCTGACCAATCCACCGGTACCAAGACGTTTGTACCAGAGACGTCAGATCAGAAGGTGGACATGTCCGGGATCCACTACGCGACCAGGGTGCGGGTGACATCAGACGGAGAGATTGCATCCGTTTCTGTCCCAGCTAACGAAGATTCGTCAGGAAAAAAGAGTTCGTTAGTGAGAAAGGAGTCGTACATCCACGCGATGGAGGCAGGTAGTGCGAGAACAACAGCCAGTGGTGCCAACCTGAAAAAGACTCTGACTGTGAACGTCAGGAAAAGCAGCTCGGGAGGATTGACATCCAGCTTAACAGGTAAGGGTACATCCCCAAATGATTTAAAGGTTGGTAGAACATAGGATTTTCTGTTACACAACCAGTACAAAGCTGTGTTCTCGCCGCAAAAGGGCCACCTACATCCGCTACAAATAGCGATAAGAAGCATATTACTCTAGTCAGTATCTCAGTATCAACACTTCATTCATCTCGAATATTTTTGGCATGAATGAGGTGCGATAAACACACTAAGACAGTCAATTGTTCATAACGCATAAAGTTTTTCTGATTGCCCTTGATATTATCGTAACCAAACTTTTGTAAGGCCTTGTCATCATCATCATCATCTTCGCCACATGTCAGCAGTCTGTGTCAGACACATTATATGCAGCAACTTGCTGAGATTGTATGATTCAATTAGCAGGTACTTTGTGAAATTAGTAGAGTACTGAATGATAAATTTCATGCATGTGGGACCAGTGGGTACAATAAAATTTATTAAGTACTATGAAGTATTTTAAAACTATACACCGTGAAACACCACACCCCCTCACTCTCTGCTTCGCTCCCTTTCAATGCTCCCTTTTGCAATTTATCCTAGCAAAACCTTACTCGGGCATTCTGACACATTCATGCCTATGATAAAATGTATAATGCATCCTTTTGATATATTGATAAACAACTGTCTGATATCAGTTTGTATAAGAACTATACAAAACTTATCTACTATATATACAAAAGACTAATAAGTACTGGATGAGACATATTACACGTACTCCTTCACTTGGTACACTTTCTTACTTTTATATGGTGAAAACTTGCTGCTATTGGTACATGTACAACATTGTTAACAATGGCTGTCAATGGCTTACTAATCCGTAAGCAACCCTGCTTGCACTTTAAATCCTGACTAACTTGTATTTGCATGCAGCAGCTCTCCCCATGGACATGACTTCCAAGCTAAGCTCAGGGACTCATGCTCAGGCCATTGTAACCTGCTCTGTTGCTGCTGCTCAAGCTGACAACACCTCAGCTTCCTGCAATACCAGTAACGATCACACGGTGGTGGTTTTGAGGGAGAAAAATGTTAACTCAGGTATGTCCTTCAGCTCACATATACGTGTAAGGATTGATGATGGTTGATATTGTTCTGTTCCTCACCCAGAAATAAGGTACACTTTTTAGGACAAGTATTAAGCCTTTCATGAATGTCTGCCAAATTTCCAAAATAGTGATCATCACTTTGCAGGCGACAATTGTTAATGTTAGGTGAGAGAGAAAAGAAAAAAATAAATATAGACAATTACTGTGATCTGAGGTGTACAGATCAACTTGCTCAGTTGAAAGCCAGGTTTGCACTAATCTTTCTTAAGTTTCTGCAAACAAATTCCTCATCTGACATTTAGGTCTTCATAAATTTTTATAGCATGAAGAACACAACCCCCAAAGCTCGGATCACAGTTCACCCTTGTTTTTCTCAGCACTTCACCTACTGATTTTCAGAAGTATGATGCATCAGTTTCATCTGTTTAAAAAAAAAACTTTTTCAACCATGCTGTAAATCATACAAAGCAGCTGCTAAATACAAAATTTGCTTTAAGTCGAAAAAATGATCAATAAAAAAATAGATACCCCCAATGGGCCCCATCACGGACTAAAGTGGGCAAGGCTTTCTACCTCGGGGTTACACTTTCATAGGAGGAGGGAGAGTCAACTGGTGTTGATAGGTTAGAATTTAAACTTGTGACTGCTAGGGTGTGCCCAATTTCCCAATACATCCTACTAATACATGTATCAAGTCTATGATTTTTAGCTAGTTATTATCAAAAATTGATATCGGCACACATACATGTACATGCAGGCCTAGCATGACAGAACGTCTGGTGTAGTTGCTGAAACTTCCTGTTACTATTCACTGGAGCTTCCTTCCTGGTCTCTGTGTTAGATTTAAAAGCTGGGGCATTTCTTGTCTAGATACAGAATGAGGCCATCTTTATTCCATTACATGGATGACAACTGCACAAGGATCGAAATATGATATAATACCATCCGTTTCCATTTTAAGGAATGATTTTTTTAACAAACTGTAAATCGCACCGAGACAGATTATTGCTACATGCTATGAAAAAAATCAGAACAAGGAGACTTATGGCAGAGTGCCAAAGTTGATTCCAGCATAAAAGAAAGAACAAGAAGAATATTAATATTAATTATGATAATTTTTGATATACTATACTTTGTGTTTTCCTGAGTTATATTTCATTATGAAGGCAACTGATTTTGCCATGAAATGGGGTTTTTTCTTTGTAAGCTCCCATTGATTTGGGGGTTCCCATCTAGGATGTCAACCATATAATTGAATCAACATGGCCTAACAAGTATACAAAAGTGTAGACGTAAACTGGGTTACTGCCTTGTGCTGTGTTTACAAGTTGTTATAATCCATTTCTGTAAAGAGGGGTTGGGTGAGTATAAGTTTGGTAAACAATTTCTGATTGACAATAATCATTTCTTTGAATGCCAAAGATCTACAGGAGGCGTTGTACAGGTGGAATATCTGTAATAATGTGAGCTCTTACTTGTTGTTTCAGGTGCTGACCAGCTGCGCAGCACACGCCGCTCCTCCTACCTGATGGCCACATCACCTGAAGCTGACCAGCTGACTCCAGAAGGGGACGATGTGTTCACTGACAAAGAACCGTAAGTTAGAACACTTGGACACGTGATAATTTTTTTCTCTGTTCCACATTCCTGCTAGTGTTCACATACATGTGTAATAGTTTTTTCAGACATGCAAGGGCCCTGTTGACACTTGTGCATGTCTTCGATATGAGTTGCGTACTGACATTTTTGATAACGTCTTAGATAATGCTTTCGGTAAAAAAAACTTATATTTTAGTTGACCCACCATTGTGCAGTCAGGTAATCAAACCAAAAAACTACTTCTTTGGCCTCAAAGTGTAATGAAGCAAAAATAATGTCAATCCCTATAGCTCATAGTGATATGGACAGTGTCAACAGAGCCTGAAGATGTGCATGTTTAAGACTCTGCTTGCAGGTTAATTTCAAGTAGAATTTTGACTTATAGTTGTGAATTTCTTATTTCAGATATCACACTCCACAAAGGATGCCCAGCATAAGGAAACTTAAGAGTTTCTTTGGAGAAAATGTAAGTTTCCATTTCCATTGCTTTTCTGAATGTCAAAAGAAAGTTTGTATTTCTATCTTCAATTCTTTTGTTTGAACTCTTTTTTTTTGTAATTGATCATTGTAATTTAGAGTTAGAAGATGTGTTCTGTAGCAAATGTAACATATTATGTTTAACATGGTGTACCCAAAAAAATGTTTAGTACAGACACAGAGATAAAATGTATATTTGTCACATTACATTATGTGGACTTTGGCATGCCCCAGTGGTGCAACTGGTAGCTCAACCCCACTGCTTAACCATATGGGTCTAATTCAGACTGTCCAAAGGGCAGTGTTCCGTCCTAAGGTTGGCCCCATCTTAGACATGTTGTAAGGGAATGTAGTCATCACTTCAGATGATGACATAGACATAAGCCAGCGGCCCTGTGTATGAGGGTGCAACCGGCATAAGCCTCCAGCGTCAAACCTCTGTACGTAAAAGCACCCAACACTCTTATCCAGAAGATTAGGGTTGATTCAGTCTGCTTGGCTAAAACACACGAGCCGTAACAAAACCACATTGTACTACTAGCTACTGGAGAAAGCATCATGCTTCACCTCAATGATTAAGGATGTCTGCTTTACTCTTGACAGACCCCTAAGATCCAGGAAGCGACAGAGGAAAGCCTGGCTGTGAGAAGGTCCTCAGAGTCAGCACCCGTGGCCGTCACTGCTTCTGATGTTATCAAGGAGGGCTGGCTCAACTACAGGCTGTCCATTAATGAGAAAGGAAAGGTAAGGGATTCAGCAATTTTTCACCAGATACTTTAACAGTTAGTTGGTTTGTATGCCGTATAACACTATTAACAGCATGGTATTTTGAGGCCCAGAACTCAGTGGTGCTGGGTTTGAATCCTGTCATGCTACTGATCTTGTGCCCTTGGGAAAGGCACTTTACACGACTTTCCTTACTCCACCCGGGTGTAAGAGTGGGTACCTGACTTTAGTTGAGAAGGTAAAAGACGTTAGATAGAGAGGGATGGGTTCCGCCAGTACCTATACCGTGCCATAGACACAGTCAATAAAAACCCACTGACTCTACCTACATCCTATATCTAAACCTTCCATAGATTTTGAAATTTGACCCAGAAAAAAAAAAAAGAAATTGCTGAGCTTTGCTGTATTTACTAATTTGCATTCAATATTCTTCAAACTGAACGTAATCTTAATGCTAAAATGCGAGTAACCCAAAAAATGTATTTCTTGAACACCTATGCTGTGTGAGTTTGGGTGCAAACAGTCTGAACCTGTACCTGAACCTCTGAACACAAATGAAAACCTGAACATGTGTACACAGGAATGCATCACTAGACATTACATGTATCTCAGAGCAACCCCCAACACTAACTTGTGTACGGGTCTTGCAGCGTGTAAGCGGTGCAAAGTGGAAGGAGGCTTGGGCAGTGTTGAAAGGACACATGTTGTACGTCTGCAAGGACAGAAGAACTGGACCATTGGTAGGTGTTACTGTTCGATAACCTGTCGTGCAAGGAACTTATTTTTGTTGTTTCACAACTTCCTTGTCTTAGGAATTGTCTTTGGCATTCTCCAACATTTTGCTTACCATCACATGTATGTTACAATTTTAAGACCTTATCCATACACAAAATAAACTGCTTACCAACAAGCTTTTGATCAGTTGTATGATCCTTATCAAGTTGAAATGACCCAAAGCCTAAGTCACACATCCGGACCAGAAGTGTGACATCAGCAAAGGCCAAAGGGTCAAAGGTGCTTGACAGTCGGTATCGGCCCCGTCTAGTTTTGCTTTCCAATTTTTTTTCTTCAATATCTGGCTTATGTTTGCTCATTTTTCAGCTGCTTTGTATAGTCAAGAACTTTCGTTTGAAACAGATGTAAATAAATGCAAGCGCAGATGTCTTCCATGTAATCAAATCAACATGGCCTAAGAGAGAAGTTGAAAAGTCCAGTAATTGTGATGTATTGACCTTGACCTTGACACCTTCCTGTTCCCAGACTGTTGCAGTAGGAGATGAGAACCCCATTAGTATAAAGGGGAGCATCCCGGACATCGCGTATGACTACACCAAGAGGAAGAATGTGTTCAGGCTGTTGACTCACAGCACAGTCAACTGTGTCGAGTATCTGTTTCAGGTAGGTACTTTTTAATATTCATGTTTCCCTCTGAACAGAGTATAGGGGGGAAAAATATTATTTTTTGCTGGCATGTTTTTCAGTTTTCCTTCTGTCATGCACTTCCTTTCATGACTGCTAGGAGGCGCTGGTAGACTGGGGAATGCACACTAGATTTAGACAGCTTCCTTGATAACGGTTCTCAGTTTTCTCTCCATATACACTTGAACATTTCCCCCTTTTCCAGCATATCTGGTACACGCCATTGTCTAAAAAGATCTGAACTTCTTGACATGAAACTGATGAAAATGCCATATTGCTAGCTTGAAATGACAGATCTCTCAATGTAAAATGGGCTCTAAAACAATGAGTGGGACAAGAAAAAATTGATAGCTTGAGAAATCCCTTATTCAGATATATTGCCCTGACATGTACATAGTGTTACCTGTAATTAATGATACCAATCCTGCTCATATGACTTTTGCCAGGCTGAGAACCATGATGACATGCTGTCCTGGATCTCAGCTATCCAGAACAACTCTGCACAGGATGATGAGGTAAGTCTGGCTCCATTTTTTTGAAAGCAGTTTAGGGTAGGGATGTGTACCAGTACTTTGTACCAATTACAATAATAGACTTACACCGAAGTGTTAAACATTTTGACTTACTCTGTTACTAAAGCCTGTTATTCCTACCACAAAGATCAAAATTCAGCACTGGAAAAAGTTGAAAATATTAGCATCTTTGTTTTGAGATTCTCATGAAAGCACATGTTCTTCACATAAGATACATTATGTAACATTTTCTTCACTGTTTATTTATGTCTCTGTCCTCAGTGAAAACCACTGCATAAATACTAATTCCCTGAAACATAGATTTCCTCAGGACAGGCATCATCAATCAATCCTGTTTCCAGGATTTTGTCTTAGATTTCTAACCATAGATTGATATTTTCCTTTATCTCAGGAAGCAGTAGGCAGCCGTGAGCTTATCCTGAAGAGACATACGCAGTACGGGGATCTTCTGAAGTGAGTCAGATCTCTCTTCTTGCCAAGTGATAAAAAACACATGCCACAACCAGGCCATAGTAGTGCACTCATGTCATGAATAATAATAGGCAACTGAATATTATTAAATGACAGCTGGGGCTGATTTGTACATTGTACCTGAGTGACTCTGAGCTGTCCACAGCATACATGTACATGTAGGTTAGCATGTAGTAATATTACACACCAATGATTCAAGCTGTCTGTAGTACATTGTACAATGTAGGTTTAGTTTGGTATGTTTAGTAATGTTACACACCAGTGACTGAAGCTGTCCAAAGTAGGTACATTTAGTTATGTTACACCAGTGACTCAAGCTGTCCCGGTAGGTTTAGTTTGGTACATTTATTGACTTAGTAATGTTACACACCAGTGACTGAAGCTGTCCCAGTAGGTACATTTAGTAATGTTACACACCAATGATTTAAGCTGTCCGCAGCACCTACACACGTAATTATTACAAGTAACTTAATCAAATGGTACATATCAGATATTCAGATTGCATTCTGCTGTTTTTCCTTAGCTTATGTGTTGTTTTTCCTTCTCTTCCATGACTTTCCTCCTGCACCCTTCTAGTCTGAGAGTTGTGTAAGTGTCCCTCTGCTTTCTGTTTTGCTTGTAGAGGTATTTTGAGAAGCATTCTGTTTTCCTGAACCATTTTTCCTGGAGGTAATAATGTTTCACCTAATCTCCAAGCAGATCCTACGGTAGCATAAGATGGTATCAAAAGCTGGCAGAGGAGTGAAGCCGGCTTAGGGGTGTGTTTTGCTACCGGGAAATGAAGGCAAGGCAAATGAACACCCTTTTGCTGACTACACTCCTTGGCCAGATTGATACTATCTTATGCCATTGTAGGATCTGCTTGGAGATTAGTTTCACCCCTTACGAGCCACAGAACTAACAATGTCTTACCAGAAGAACTGGACATATTTTGTCTACTTGGTGATTCCTGTATGATTTCTTATCCTGTCTCTCTCCTTTTCATTCTTGTAAGCTCTATCTTTAGAATTTGATGTGACAGTATATTGTGTATTAATCACCATTCATGTTAAGTTGCACATTTGATATAAATGGCACATGTTTTGTGCATATTATCAGTGTGCATTGTCACTGTTCAATGAGGTTGAAAACTACCAACATTTAACGAGCTTTCTATGTCGCTTGATTGTTCGAAAAGTCTTTTTTAACACCCTCCAGATTAATTTTGGACTTCAAGATTGATTCCAGACAAACCTTGCTCATTCGAAATTGATTAACCAAATGAGTTGATATTTGCAAGTATGGTAAGTTAAAAGGTAATTTATATGTAAATTGCAATAAGATGTCTCCAGGAACAAAGTATTTTTTTGAGAATTCTGGCTCAGGTTCTCAGAATTCTGGCTTTCTGTATCGCTCAGAGCCAGAATTCTGGCTCAGGTTCCCAAAATTCTCCAGAATTTGCTTTGTTCCTGGAGACATCTAATTGCAATCTAGATATTAATTACCTTTTGATATACCATACTTGCAAATGTTAACTCATTTGATTAATCGATTTTCAAATGAGGAAGGTTAGTAATTCTCCTGAATTAATCTGGAAGTCCAAAATTGATATGGAGGATGTGTTTTTACTCTATGTTAGAGGGGTGATACAGCTCTTGTTATGTAACTCCAGACTGAATTGCAGTGTGCATGTATCACTCTTTGATCCTGCAACGTATTCAGTCTTACCTCTCTTACCTTTCTTCTTTCTTCTTCAGACCTAGGATAATAGTAAGGAGTGCTGTCAAACTTTTCTTAAGGTATCCATCTCTACATCTGTTTCATGCATGTGTCTTCTTGTGTGTATTATTTCCTCCTAGTTCTATCCAGTTATGGATGTTCCATTGAAATGGTAAATTCTATAATCTACTGTGCACCAGGGGTGTAGCCAGCACCCATCCTTCCGTTCTTTGACAGAATTTTGCAGCTGGGGACAGAAAAAAAATTTCGCTAATTCTGTCCTCTGTTACAGACAAAATTCAATATGTATTGATATGATAAAACTATCTCCCTTGTGTAATTTTTCATCAAAACAGATGCCACTGAACAGCTTAGTCTACTAGCAAAATTTACATCTCAAAATGTAGGAAATAGCGCTTTACAGGGTCTGGATTTCAAAATTTTGGGGGAGAGCATGACCCTGGACCCCACTAAGAATGTTGAACCTTTTGTACACCTTGGGTGCTTGATAGGATTCAAAATCGAGGGGACGGAAAATGATTTCAGGCTGGCTACCCTGCTGGGCACATACATGACATTGTATACATCGTAAATGCTGATAAAAATGTACTTTTCCTGAGCATTTTGACTGACAGACTGTTGTTGTTTGTGTTCCCCTAGCCCCCAGGCCACAGGGCGGGCCGCGCCTTCCCCCACTATCCAGCTACGGGGACTGACCAGGCGCCCCAAAGGTTCCCAACCCTCTCCCTCCACCTTCAGGAAAGCCATCAAAGGTAACTCACATAGGCCAAAAAGTACAGTTACTCAAGTTACTCAAGCAACTGGATATGGTTTTGGAAACGGTCAGACATTTCAACTACTATCCAGTAGTTTTCGTCAGTGACACTGAAGAGATCTTGTTGGAGAGGGTTTATATATCCTAGCTGTGAATTGATATGTAAAAGAGATCTAGTTGAACAGTTTTATCCTAAGACCTAACTATGAATCTATATGCAAAAATGGGTGGAACACCTACTTTTTGGCGTGTCTTATTACCTGGATGTCTAACCTACATCGACGTAACATACTGGTTACTGTCTGAATGTTAGACGTACTGCACTGTGTTCAGTTTAGGAATAAAACATGTATAGAGAAGCATGAAAGTTCATCTGAGTTTTTGTAATAAGTCAAACTGGTCTAGTCTCTTGTGCTAAACCTACAGTAACTGGAGGAATGGCATATAACCTTGGATGGTATACCCACTTACTGTGTTCACATTTGTTTATCGGAAAACCATCCATGCCACCACCGAATACCAAAGAAACATGCGAAGGAAACATTATTTTTTCTAACAAACAGTTTTTCTGAGCTCTTCACGCAGTTCACTGTATGTCTGCCATTTTGCAAATAAGCGCAATCTGGGCGCTGATTGGTTTGTGCTAAATAGGGGAAGATTACTGATATTTATAAGCAAGACGGTTCAAAAGTCACTTAGTCCAAGTAGATTGAGTCAACACCGACTTAATGTATGTTAAACTGCCAACTTGACAACTCTGTAGTGTGAAAATACATCCTAGTGACTTGAGCAGATGTTGTTATATATGTACATCATTTCTATAATAATAATAATTCCTTTCTCCTCCAGGCCCTGAGGACTATGTTGGATCAGTCAAGACGAAGCAGAATTGGAAGGAGTGGTTCAGAAAACTTGGTCCCAAGGCCTCCTCATCACCAGAACCTATTGGGATGTTTGGGGTCCATCTGGAAGAGTGTACACCGTCTGGTTCCAACGAGGTTTGTAATAGCTGTGTCTGATACTGTAAATGCATTTATGTTTACTCTGGTTTTATGTTATATGTAGCCTCTTAACTGCGAAGTCAAAACCACTACAAAAAGTTCTGTCTTTTGCCTGCTGAATACCCTCTTGTCTAAGTATTTGATAACAAGTATGTGCTATACATTGTACAGTATTATTATAAGTAAAATTTAAGTATGATGTGTTGAAGGCAACTGTCCTGTCCTTCCATAGCACCCTTGTTGGGTCAAAAGTAGTTGGGTTACAACTTGCCATCCTTAGAGGCGTTTGTCTTTCCATGATAGAAGCATCAAATATGTGACTATAATGCTACCACAAACTCAAAACCACATTGAATAGTCCATTTTCTCCTTCTCAGAAACCTAAATGCATTTACTGTACAACTGTACATCATCATGTTTCCAGTTTGGAAAATTTTTGTGTCAGCTGTGAAGGTTATATTCTTAATGAGAGAGGGATGATTATGTTACTGGAATAATAAACTTTAAGGTACATGCTGATAGATGCAAGAATATTTCCTTGAGCACGAACCATTCTGTACATGTAGTTGTATTGACTATCCTGAAGCCCCAAATTCCCATCTTATGTGAAAATTTCCCCCAACACACACACACACACATGCACACACACACACACACACACACACACGCCATTAAGGTGGCCTTGTGCCTTCTGGAAAGATAAGGGATTAGAAGAAGAAGAAGAACACACATGAGCAAGAACAATCATTATGTTTTTCTGTTTTGCCCGTTTATGGGGTTGAAAAATCTAACATGCATGTAGAGTGATTAGATAAACATGAGGTTCTCTGTGAATACACACAGCTCTACACAGGTTCTGAACTTGTAACCTGTTGTTTCTGCAGTATGTACCCCTTATTGTGGAGCTATGTTGCAGGTTCTGAACTTGTAACCTGTTGTTTCTGCAGTATGTACCCCTTATTGTGGAGCTATGTTGCAGGTTCTGAACTTGTAACTTGTTGTTTCTGCAGTATGTACCCCTTATTGTGGAGCTATGTTGCAGGTCCTGAACTTGTAACTTGTTGTTTCTGCAGTATGTACCCCTTATTGTGGAGCTATGTTGCAGGTTCTGAACTTGTAACTTGTTGTTTCTGCAGTATGTACCCCTTATTGTGGAGCTATGTTGCAGGTTCTGAACTTGTAGCCTGTTGTTTCTGCAGTATGTACCCCTTATTGTGGAGCTATGTTGCAGGTTCTGAACTTGTCTCTTGTTGTTTCTGCAGTATGTACCCCTTATTGTGGAGCTATGTTGTAGGTTCTGAACTTGTAACCTGTTGTTTCTGCAGTATGTACCCCTTATTGTGGAGCTATGTTGCAGGTTCTGAACTTGTCTCTTGTTGTTTCTGCAGTATGTACCCCTTATTGTGGAGCTATGTTGTAGGTTCTGAACTTGTAACCTGTTGTTTCTGCAGTATGTACCCCTTATTGTGGAGCTATGTTGCAGGTTCTGAACTTGTAACCTGTTGTTTCTGCAGTATGTACCCCTTATTGTGGAGCTATGTTGCACGATTGTGGAAGCGAAGGGCCTGGAGGTCATCGGCATCTACAGGATTCCTGGGAACTCCTCAGGAGTGGCTCACCTTCAGGAGGAGCTCAACAAAGGCATCGAAAACATCAACCTGGACGATGAGGTGAGTTAGGGAGAAGTCTAGATGGAAATCTGTGGTCTACTTTTAGGAAAATTGCTTAGAATGACTTTCAAAACATTACCTGCACAGCACCACTTCCTGATTGAAAGGATATCAGGTGCATGGCAAGAACAAAATAAAGTGCACTATAATTTTTCTTTGAGTGCGTATACCTGCACTGTGACAGTCACATTCATGTGATTTACAGAATACAACACTGATGTATTTTATTTATGGCACATCCACCCAAATAAACATACATTTCAATGCAAAATGCGCCAAATGTTGAGAAGATTTGGTGTCCTACAAAAATGGTAACAACATCAATTCTATTTTCTAAAGTCCAAATCCAGTATTCAAAATTTTAACAGCAGTAAACGTGGGGCAAGGGATGTACATTCAAATCGTTCAATGGAAGTCCATGAAATACAGGTTTTAACCCCGGGCCATGTTGACTGGTCGGGAACACCCACATGACATAAACTCTAGCCTTCATTCAGCTGTTGTGTTTCAAAAGATGTAGAATACGAATCCTGTTCTGGGCAGATGGTGCTGATTCCTTACGAGAGTCCATACAGCACACATGAACAAGTACTTTGCAAATCACCTACATGTAATGTCAATAGCGGCCTGATTTCTGCCATGTAGAATGACTACTTTTGGTGCTGACCTTCATTCACTACTTACTGAAACCTCCATGGCACCCACAAACATTTGCCCGACATTGCCTCCCCCAATAGAAGAAAATAACTTATGTTGCTGTATTGTATTTTGAATGTTAATTTTTATTTTTTCAAAACTTTACTCCTTTTCAGAAATGGGGTGACACCAACATCATCAGCTCTCTCCTGAAGTCTTTTTTCCGTAAACTTCCAGATCCACTGGTCACCAACCGTAAGTCCTTCATTGTGCAGATCATTAGTCTTGTGTCCTTGATATGAGCCCTGTTTTCAATGTCCTGACTAGTGTAACATGGAGAGCTAAGAACATCCCTTAGGAAATGTCAAGTTGGTCTAGTCGGCACACACACAGGCAAACACTATAATTTATTTGTCATGAATGTGATAATAACAAAGAGAGAGAGAGATGGCTTAGATAAATCTTCTGTTTTGCCGTATATGCTTTTTTTTAAATATTATCCCAGATTGTACCAATATTGCACAGTGTTTTGCCCATCTATACTAGTTGGTCCACCAAGAAAATACATTTTTGTATACCCTCCCCTATTGTGTACCAGGGAAACAACTTTGTATATACATTTGTAGATAATTATTGTTTATCCTTGTTAGCTAGTGTGTTAGTTCATTGTTTAACATGGCTAGAATCTGAGGCAGATGTTGATATTGTTGATGTTTTTTACCACAGACATGTATGGCAGATTTATTGATGCAAACAGACACAAGGATTCCAGGAAAAGAATGTGGTCACTCCGGGAACTGGTACGTTTGTTAGACACACAACATTGTACTCCAGTCAGTAGAGAATACTGAAATGACAGCAATAAGCATTCGCAAAAGTCAAAGTGAGAGGTTAACTCATTGGAGAGCTATTCTCCTACTTAGTCGTGAGAAGACAGATGCTTTGTAGTAAGTTTTGCAGGTTCATTGTACCGGGAAATTCCTCTAACTCTTTTCAACAAGCACAATAAACAGCAGACCACTGCGTAATGTCCTGTCCTAACTAAGAACTACAATCCTTTCCGGTAGCGTGCATGTCAGGGACCAACACAGCCGAAATCAAAATCAAAGCTAATCTACAGTAGTTACAGAGGCAGGGCTGCTACCCACTGGACTGTTCACACTAGAAGAGTCTTACTACTCCATTATGTACGAGAAGTTTAAATTTGATTGTTTGTGCTTGCATGCATCAGGTTTTACATGTATTTGTAGAACCACATGGAACACTAAAACTGTTGTTATCTCCTCACAGGTCCATGCATTGCCTGATCACCACTTTGAAACTCTGAAGTTCCTAGTTGGCCACCTGAAGAAAGTGGCATCAAAGTCTTACATCAACAAGGTAAAGACTCAAATAGTTGCAACTTGATCTTGATCATATACATTAAGTACGTACCTGTAATCTAGCACCAGGAATCAAGAACTGGAACTTCAGTGGAAGAAAATTATTTGTAAGATTCAATGTTCAATGTTCAATAACATCAGAAGGGTGTATGTTTTGTGCATAAGTCTATGTTTATTCAGTTATACTGAAAAGAGCTGAAGAAGAGTGATGGATGTCACTCGAAACGTCCAGAAGTAATTCTCCGTTTTTAACCCAGTTGTAGAGATTGAATTGTATATTGTTTACCTGGATGTCTAACCTTCATAAATGTATTCAGTTATACTGTTTTGACTGAACTCAATCAGAACATGTTGGCATTTACTATTCTTGATTTAGTAACAGATTAGCACTTGAATCTTTAATAGTTGAGACCTGAAGAAGGAACACACACACAAGACAGTTGCCGTCCATATGAGGCATGTAGGAAATATGCCCACAATACAGCAGCTTCATCTAGGAGTAAATTATTCTTGTTGTTAAACAAGTATTTGTGTCAGCAATATTCATGTTCCTTCATGTGTGCTTCTTGTCTCCCCACCCACAGATGGAGGTGCGGAACCTAGCCATCGTGTTTGGCCCCACCCTGGTGAGGACGACCCAGGATAACATGGCCATCATGATCCAGGACATGTCGGACCAGTGTCGGATAGTGGAGAGCATCATCAGACATGTAAGACATGTTTAATTTCATGTACACTAGAAGCCAGTTAAACGGATAATCGCACACTTCTGTTAACTGCACGGAATCCCAAACCGGTGCGGTCCAGCTAGATAACTTTGCATTGTTGCACCATTCGGATAATTGCACGAAATACACTGGCAAATGGGGTCTGTGCAATCAAGTGGCTTCTACTGTACTAGATTGCCCTCCATGTCAGACATTGTTGCATCTGTGCATTTTGTAGTGATTAACGTACTTAGTGTAGTGTGCAGGAAAAGAAATTCCCAGAAAAAAGTTTGCCTATGTGGTCAGGATGGTTGACAAAATGACTTAACTTGCAATGTTTGGTATTCTTCAACAATATATTCTTTATTTCTTCTTTCATATCTTCTGTTGTAACTTTGAAATTTCTGATGCATGTTTTAAAATATATGACATATATCTGCTCATTTTACAGCTGTTTTGTACAATTCAAACTTAAAGTGTGATGTGTTATCAGCCTCTTAAAAGAGCTGATGCATACATGTAGGTTATAATATCATTCAATTTATGACCTATTGTTTTTCAGTCGAACTGGTTCTTTGACCCAGAGGTAGAGGGAAAGCCCGTAAGTATGAAATTACATTGTTGTTAATAACAACAATCTATTGATACAATGTAGTGTAATACAACATGTATTCCGTGTCACTTGAGGTACCAGCCAACAAGCTTTCAACCAGTCCTCTGGTCCCTCTCAAGTTGATTGGCTCAAAGCCTATATCAGAAATGTGATGTCAGCAACTGGTCAAATGTGCTGTGCAGTCAATATTGGCCCTTGCTCTTTTGAGGGATAGGTCTGAAGTAAATGTTCTCTTTTACTTATCTTAAAAAATAATCCTGTTCAATTATCTTCTGTTTTATTTTCAGATCCCAGTAGATCCAACTGACATCGACCCTGTCACAAGTATCACCCAGCTACTGAACGGGGGAGGGGGAGGGCGTGTAGAGGAGGTGGAGGTCAGGTCATCAACCATAGGTCAGTGTACATCTGTCTTATATACATCAGCAACAGTCATATGTCAGTATACATTTGCTCTACATATCAACCCTACAGTAGGTCAGTGTACATCTGCCTAATATACATCAAACATGTGTTGTCTGTCCATCTTCTCTGGACATGGGCATCAGCCATAGGCTAGTATACATTTGCTCTATACATCAACCATAGGTCAGTATACATCTGCCTTATATACATCAGCCATGTGTTGTCTGTCCACCTTCTCTGTACATGTGCATCAGCCATATGTCAGTATACATTTGCTTTATACATCAACGATAGGTCTGTGTCTATCTGTACTATACAAAAGCCATACTAGGTCAGTGTCTATCTGCACTATACAAAAGCCACACTAGGTCAGTGTCTATCTGTACTATACAAAAGCCATACTAGGTCAGTGTCTATCTGCACTATACAAAAGCCACACTAGGTCAGTGTCTATCTGCACTATACAAAAGCCACACTAGGTCAGTGTCTATCTGTACTATACAAAAGCCATACTAGGTCAGTGTCTATCTGCACTATACAAAAGCCACACTAGGTCAGTGTCTATCTGCACTATACAAAAGCCATACTAGGTCAGTGTCTATCTGTACTATACAAAAGCCATACTAGGTCAGTGTCTATCTGCACTATAGAAAAGCCACACTAAGTCAGTGTCTATCTGCACTATACAAAAGCCACA
>NC_049988.1:1073121-1076903 GCF_000003815.2 Branchiostoma floridae | reverse complement strand
GCCACACTACATTGTAAGTCAGTGTCTATCTGCACTATACAAAAGCCACACTAAGTCAGTGTCTATCTGCACTATACAAAAGCCACACTACATTGTAAGTCAGTGTCTATCTGCACTATACAAAAGCCACACTAAGTCAGTGTCTATCTGCACTATACAAAAGCCATACTAGGTCAGTGTCTATCTGCACTATACAAAACCCACACTAGGTCAGTGTCTATATGCACTATACATCAGTCATTGGTCAGTGTCCATGTGCCCTAACACAAGCCATAAGTTAGTGTCCGTCTGCTACACACATCAACCATAGGTCAGTGTCCATCTGCAACACACATCAGCCATAGGTCAGTGTCCATCTGCAACACACATCAGCCATAGGTCAGTGTCTATCTGCCATATACATCAGCCATATGTCAGTGCACATCTGCCACACATATCAGCCATAGGTCAGTGTCCATCTGCAACACACATCAGCCATAGGTCCGTGTCTATCTGCCATATACATCAGCCATATGTCAGTGCACATCTGCCACACATATCAGCCATACATGTAGGTCAGTGTCCATCTGCCATACACATCCATTATAGGTCAGTGTCCATCTGCAACACACATCAGCCATAGCTAAGTGTCCATCTGCCACACACACCAACCATAGGTCAGTGTCCATCTGGCACACACATCAGTCATAGCTCAGTGTATATCTGCCATATACATCAGCCATACGTCAATGTCCATCTGCCGTATACATTAGCAACAGGTCATGCGTTTAGATCAGTCTGTTTTCCGAATTTATGTAATGCTAATGATCTCCATGTTCATGAACAGAAACGCCTGTCAAGAAAACAAGTCTCTTTTATACATTAAGCACATGTTAAGTATCAGTTTGTTTTTATAAGTCTTGATACATGTCAGGAAGTACTCTTCTGTCACTTTTGCCTGTCATTTTGTTTCCCACCCTTCTGAGCTCTAATTCCGTATTTTCTCTCCCCCTCCCCTTCTGTCTTGTGTTCATTCTTCCACCCCCTGTGTTCTGTGTTTGTGTCACTTGCTTCTCCTGTCCAAGGCTTTCGTGCCCTTCCTGCCCTGGAGGCGGCTCCTTCTACCCAGTCGTCACGCTCCAGTTTCAGCTTCCGCTCATCCCTCCGTCAGTCTTCCAAAGACAAGTCTTTCCACCCACGCCCATCACAGCCAGCCCCTGCAGGCTCGACTGCTGGTCGCAAACTAGTCAGCATTCATTTCTTTCTTTTAGTTTTACCCTATTCAGTAGTCTGTACTAGGGCTGTGTACCGGTACTCTGCACCAGTACGGTACTGCTAAAATCCATTCAGTACAAGTCCAAAGTAGGTAAAGGCACTCGTCGGACTCGCAGTACCGATAGTCCAAAGTACCGATAGCGTTAAACCAAAAAAAAGTATTTGCTTATTTTGTGACGAAAGATGCATAAATCCTACCACAAAGACATAACTTTAGAACTGGAAAAGACGTAAAACGAAACACTGACATTTGAAATCAAAGCCATCTCCTGACCTCATTACGACACCAAACTTGACCAAAGTGACTTCTAGGGACCACATAGTTATACGCAATGTTCATTCAAATGGGGATTTTTGTTCGGGTACAGGTGCAGGTATAGGTACAGGTACCTGTATGTAAAGCCTCTGTGCCTGGTACCTGTGTCGGTACCTGATTTTATGTTTAGGTACGCAGCCCTAGTCTGCACGTGTTTAATTCTTTTGTTAAAAAGTTGTGCTTAAGGTTTCCTTCCTGGCTTGATTGGCATTTTGACCTTCCCCATTGTTTTCTCAAATAGAATTAAGAATGTAGTAGTAGTGAATATTGACAGCTGGGCATGACAAAATTCTGAAGATGACCTTTTGACCATATGGATGATGTCAAAGTTTTTATGCACAAATATTTTTTCTAAAAGTTAAGAGATGATACAGCACTTTGGTAACATACAACTGCAATGAAACTACATTGTACATAATTTTGCACATCTTGACATCCACAAATTTTCTATAGTTATTCGAATACAACAGGCAGCCGCAGTTTTGCAATAATCCTGTAGCTGGCTTTAATCAACTTTCTTCATTTTTCGACCAACTTCACCAAGGGCCACCTGTCACAAAAATGTGAGACACAAACAGCCCTCTCTGATTTCAAAGGAAGACGGAAGGGGCCCCAAAATTAGACACCTCCTCCCCCCCCCCCCCCCCCCCCCGATACAGAATGACCAAAATATTAATATAATTATCATACGTATCTTTAAAAAAACTGGTCACAGACTAATGCATAAGTGACATCATAACCTCTTTGACACCTGGTCACGTAGAAGACACATAGTACTGTCACTATCTATTCTCATGTGACATATCCCTGTACAGGTAAGTCTTGTTTGCCCCTACAAGCTTGGCCCATTTTTTAACATTTAAAGGTAAATCTTAATTCCCTTAAGAGGGTCACATGTCCTTGCAGAACTTCACTCACCTCAAGTTGTTGTTTTCCACAGGAGATTCAACCGCTGACAACTCGGCAGACCCAAAGGTGAGTGTGGTGTTGTTTCAACTGTTCGTAACAGAACACTTTTGCTGGTTTTAAAACCCACACCCAACGATCAAAGTTAGAACTTGTTTGACTATGATAGCGTGACCAGTACCAGTAGCGTTAAATGTCCCGTTATAAACTGCTTGCAACATTCCCGCAACGTTACTGTGGTTGTGATGACCCATTCTCGTATAGGACTGTTTAGCCATAGTCAACGCTGTAGGGCTGATATCAATTAGGATTTACCATGGTCAATATTGACCAAAGGAGGCGACCACAGATATCCCTGCCTTTGTAAGTGCTGAGGCATAATGAACTTCATTATGTTATGTTTGTTGTTGCAAGCCAACTCATAACGGTGTGGATGAATGACAGGTATATTTCATCCAGTTTTCCGACTGCACAGTACATGAAATCTTGTGCAGAGAAACTGAATACTATGCCTGTATTAGCCTCTGGATAAGGTTACCTCTGCCAACAAGTAGACCACAATTTGTGTATCTGTAATTGCTGGCTATTACGCATCCAATTTGTTTTTAATGTAGTTAATCTTCAATCAGGCAGAATGGTAAAATTGCATAATGTTCCCATTGGAAAGCAGGTGCCTTTTATAATTTGAGGCATTACCAAAAAATACATAACAATGCTTCACTGTACTCCCAGTTATAAGAAACTTAACTTGTCTTTGTTTTGTTAATTTCTCCTTTTTTAACCTGGTTGATAACCTGGTAATTATAGAATTAGAAAAAAAAAGGATATGTTTGTGGGGTGGCCTTGGGTGTACCATTATACATGTACCTGTATATTGATTTTGACATGGCAAACTAAGCTACTTAATCCATCACAGTATCAATGAAGAAGACCTTTATTGTACGTTATGAAGAACCTTATCAATGAAGAAGACCTTTATTTTAAGTACAGTTCAAGATGATAAAGCTCTAGGTAGTTCTATTCTTATTGCTGGGTCTCATTGACAAAAAGCCCCTTTTCTGATTAGTATGGAAAGAGGCAGTTTTTCTCGTGAGCTTAAGATTCAAAGTTACTCAAGTTTAATTGTGTTAGACTAAGTCGGGTATTTGGACTATCCAAACATTCATGTTTAACCTAGTGATATCAAGCAGTGTTGATTGACCGCGTTGATGACTTTCTTTATAACTCCTGTCTATTATCTTACACAGACGATTTGCTCGGCAGACGCCCACATCCAAGAAATAGTGCGGACCATCGTCGGCGCAGC
>NC_049988.1:1071516-1073021 GCF_000003815.2 Branchiostoma floridae | reverse complement strand
CAAGTCTAGCAGTAGTGAGCAATTAAACTTGAACATGCAGGGTTCCGACGTCAAAGTCAGTCCCACGGAAGAACTGAAGACGCCATCGAGGCACAACTCGGAAAGTTCGCTGGACAGGATATCGAAGGTAACAGAGCAGCTAGACCGAAGCGTCGCCAATACTTCTAACCTGAGCTCCAGGAAGATGCATTACTATGCCGTCAGTAAACACCAGCCATACTCACCGGATCTCACCAGGGACACCAGTTCTCCTCACACGCACTGGAAGGATTCTGTCACACACAGACCCGTGGCAGGCAGGTCGACGTCACGTGCCACCTTTTCCCTCAGTCAACATTACTACAGTAGATACGACCTCGAGACGAGAGCTCGGCAGATGAAAGAGAACTACAAGAGGCACAAGGTGATCCCAGACAAGGAGTACATTGAGCGCCAGCACAGGCAGGCAATCAAGGACTTGGAGAATGAGGAAGGAGGGAAGGAAGTAGTGAACGACATCTTGTCCCGCAGTGCACAGCAGAGACAGATTGTCATCAAGTTGTCCGACGTCACTAAAGAGATTGCCGAACTGTCGCAGAAGCATGACGAGTTGGATGACGGGGTTGAAAAGTCTCTGTCTCGGATCCCTGCTGACTCCAGGGCTGCCAGGTTAGATGGCAATCATCCAAAGGCAGATGTGGCTTCGGTCACTTCTGACTACTCCACCACCTCCTCGAGTAACTTTGCCACATTAGAGTCCAAGCGATCCACTAGCAGTTCATTAACAGACACCCTCAACACCAGAGAGGAGAAACGACAAAGGAGCAACAACATTTCGGACAGTCTGTCTCACCAAGACTCAGACTTGGACAGCAACCTTGAGCTAGACTTTGCTGGGAACTTCGATGATCACTTGAAGAAGTTACTTGACCCTGATTACGATTTTCCCAGCAAAAAAGACAGTGATCCAAGTATATGTATGCAGCATGTGAAATCACAGGTGCCAAATAAACTGTATGACAGGACAGATGGAAGGATCGCCGGTCAGCAACACAACGAGCATAGACGGGGAAATGTAGAGGTATCTGTCGGAAGATCATCCAGGCAGATGAACACTGTCGTTTCTCACAGCAGGACCACTTCAGCCAGTAAAGGAATGACTGAATCCCAAGGGAATATTGTTGACGGTCCCAGTATGTCTGACCAAGAAATGATCGCAAGAAACGCAGAAGAGGCGCGCAGGTATAGAAAGAAGTTGAAGAGTAAGGAGACAGAAGACATAAAAGGAGGGAGGCACAGAAAATCTGTAAGACGAAGACACACTCTTGGGGGAGGGAAAGACTTTCCTGAGTACAGAAGTTTGAATTCACTTCTTTCAGCTGAATCCAAGAGAGACAATGAGAAAAGGGTGTCAGCACTGGAGAGACTGAAGCCGCAGTGTGCCTCGCGAGAGTTGAGTCTACAGGGTTGGATCGAGCGCGAGCGGCTACGGAACAGCACGCCGAACTTGACCTTCGATACTTTGT
>NC_049988.1:1056117-1071416 GCF_000003815.2 Branchiostoma floridae | reverse complement strand
TAGTGGACATAGACTTTGAGGGCAGGTCGAGAAGAATCAGCTCTCCGGACTTGAGTGATCTCAAGAATAGAAAATTTACCTTCAAGTCTTCCAAGGACCCTCACCCTCAGAAACTAACCAAGCATGTTGCAAAGTTTTACGACATAGAATCTTACTTATAACTTCCCCGTCAATCCAGTTGCCCACGTAATGAGGGCAAGGGACTCTACTTGACAGTGGCTGTGAGCAAAGACAAAACTAGTGAGATTAGTTAGGGGATAAGGAGATATGTAAATGGATGAGGAATCTGGAAAAAACTAATTTTGTCGGACCTCTGTCTCTTTATTGATGCATGTGGCATTTAGAGAAAATTAGACTGCACAGAAGATTATATAAAGATTATATTCATTTTCTAATCTACAAATGTACTAAGATATTACAAGTTGATGAATGCACACCACTGAAGGATATAATGGTGCCGGGTGCCTATGTGCAAGCTGGGTGTACCCAATAGATTTGAAGTTTAACTTGGAGAGTTTGCATTCATGCCATAGCTACCCTCCCTGGGTGTGACATTCTGAAGTTCATTGCAAATTATCAATGGGGCTGCAATGAATTGCATATATTTATATTGACCAAAAAACTGATTTGGCAACTTAAATAACTCAGGAGTGTTGTGCTCTATCAGGGAGGTTAAAGAAACTTTTTTTAACCTCCTTGACTCAATACAAGTGGCTTAACTAGTCCACTTCTGGTGTTACAAGTGGGACATAACATAACACATAATAGAACATATTCATGCATTTATCTCATTTGTATAACTTGTAAAAAAAAAATTAGTTATTGGGATTTTGTCGATGACAGTTGCAATTGTCACGATCACAATATAGGTAACAGTGCCACTTATTATTTCATTGGCATATTTCATATAGTCCTAACTTTAGGCATAATTGTGTGCCCAAACATAACATTTGTACAGGTACGTTTCTGAAGGCTTAGGCTGCATTTATGTATAATACGAGATTATGAAATGTTATTTGCTCACATACTGCTAACTCAAGTCTTCTGAATACCAAACAGTACTTGGAGGGAATTCTACTGTTCGTGTACTTGGTAAAGATGTCATGATGTTTATGGGGTTAAACTTTATGGATGCAAAATTCTTTTGTGCAAAGTTTGTCTTATGAGTGTGCCTACATATTAAATAGCATAAGACATTGTAAGTACATTTTGTATATGTATTGTAACATGCTTTTGAATTAAGTACAAATACAAACTAACATCAAATGGCCCCTGTTGAACTGAGATGAAGTGAATACAAGAATTATCCATATTTTTCATGGATTTGAAAATTGTACATTGGTAGGATTTCATCCTATGTTTTTATGGTAGCACATTAGGCAGTAGAAGTGCCTTCGTTGTAGTATACAGGCCTGGAGTGAAATAGCACCATGTGCATGCAATATGATGAATATGATATGGTTTGGGGCACTGACAATGTACGAACTGTGGAGTTAAATCCGATTTACATGTATTTTCTTGTTCCTCACAAACTTATGATGTATTTATCTGGCCAGTAGTAGTAGTAGTATAATGCATAGCTTACGTTTTGTATTATGTTGCAACCAACAGAAAGTTACATCATGTACTTGTATATAACAGGCTGACAATGGTTGATTCTCATTTTTTAAAATGTATTTTGTTATGTACATGTTGAGACGACAAAATGTCAAAATTGTATTTCATTCGTGAATTGCTGGCTAAACAACATCATGAAATTATTTTGAAGAGTCTAGATGTGTACTGTTGGAAGTGTGAGTAGTCAGGAATGGCAGATGGTTTATCGCTAGTTCACCTTTATTCGCGGGGTAACCTATATCCGTTGAACTACCTAAAAACAGGATATTTAGGGACATCACATTGATGGACGGTGGTTTTAAATTGCATTTTTTTTCAATGTAATACAGTTTGAGACCACCGTCTGTCGACTTGATATCTCGAAATACCCTTGTGTTATATACAACGGATAAAGGTTACCCCCCAAATAAAGGTGAACTAGCGTTACCACCATTCTTTGTTTGAAGACAATGTTTTTTGATGCTGGCTGATTGGTCCTCACAAACTCAGGCTTTATGCAGAAGTCAAATCAGGTTTTTGCCTCCTTACAACACATAGATCGTTTACAGTGTTGGAATGACAATGTAGACAGTGAGATAGCCAAGATTCACTACGAGATGCAATGTTTTATATCACTACTGCAGAGAACTCTCAGCATTGGTGTTGCAGTAATCTTTCAGCAACTACTACTGATCAGTTACTGATGTTACTTCTGATCAGTTACTGATGTAAGTCTATTTTGTCGGTAAAATAAACATGTATCTTCAACCCATGTGTAACTAAAGAAAACTAATTTGCTGAAAAAATTTGAAATGTGTCTGTTTTTGTTTTTTATAGTTTCTGTTTTCTTGCCACTGCCAGGTTCCGCAGATCGCTGGACTTATAAGTAGAATTTGGCCAAATAGAGTGACCATTTATGACCAAATCAGTATGGCCTAAATGCCATATGTTTGCAAGGTGTGGTGTGGATCAGATATGTTTGCTTGTGGATAGTGTTCAGCACCAAGGACAGTTCTGTTTACATGTCTGACAGGTGTGATGCTTAGCATGAAGGCTAGTTGAGTAGCATTATGTGTGTGCCTGTTGAAATAGAGTTTAAAACCAACGAAAACTTAACAGCTATTGGTCAAGAGAGTTTGTAAAAGTAACCAGAAACGAAGAAATGAATTTCAACACTCCCATTAATATTGAACGTTTTGTGTCCATCTGTACCACGCTGGCACCAGTATGTACTAGTATTATATGAGATTCAATCAGCACCAAGGACAGGGAAACCGTCCCCCGTCGTGTCATAAATGAACGCTGGTCCCACGCCTGGGGAGCGAGGCTAACTGTTGATGTCCCGTATGTCAACTCTGTCGCTAGTGTAGGATGTTAAAACACCAGGCGAGCACGATAAGTCGTCAATGAACAGAATTGTGTGCGTGTATGGTAGTTACAAGTTTTCTAAATACAAATAGAGTAGATTTTACTCTCTTAGCACACATTACCGTGATGATTGATATTATGGTAGCTAGTATACTCTCATTTCAACTAATTCGGACTTATATAATGTGTAATTTTGTTTGTTTTATTGCCACATTAGTTTGTTTACTAGCTACATCCACCGTAACTTGAGCCCGTTTCCAGGCAACCTGATTGTTCGAACCATCGTGACGTCACGACTTAGATACTTTGACAACCCAGGCAAGGTGCAGGCGTGCTCGCGCTAAAACTCACAATTTCAGCAGTCAGACACCGTGTTAACCGCCGGTAAGTTCCCTAACTATTGTTTAGACATTGTTGAAACTACCACCACCATGGGGGCGGGTTAAGTTGTTCAGAATCGGAGTTATCAGCGTTAAAAGGACGACCTTTGACGTGAGAGATTCTGTCTGAGGAGCCGCCATCTTGACGACTGCATCTGTTGACACCGGAGAGTCGACAGACAGAAACAAGCCTTAACAGTGATGACAGCCTAGAATTAAGTAGATTTTAACCGGATACACACCATACATCCTTCCTTCAACAGCAACTACAACTCAGCAGTTTCTAGTTAAAGTTACGGTGATTTTTATTATCTAAAAAAAGCGCCACTTAGAAATGTAGCGGAACCTTATTTACAGATAGTACTACTGTAACAGTAACTGAAATAAATGATATTTGCTACTGTACGATAATTTGAAACTGCAAATCCTTTTGTTAGTGGTTACGATGTACAGACTTGTAGTTTTCCCCCATGGTATCGCTTTTCTAGTGCGATGATTTAGTAATGATAAAATACAACTGTTACAATTTTTGTATGAATGAAGACCTGTATTGCACATTTTTGCCACACCGGGCTAAGCACAGGTCACAACAAGACATGTTGAAAAGATACAAAATGAGACTACTACTCTCCAAGAATTATAATTTGTACACATTTTTCATATCTGCAATTACCTTTTGTCGTTTGTAAAGACATGAAAATATCTGACTTGATCAGAATAGTTTAGTGTAAGACGTCACATTGTGGAAAAAACATCTTAGGTTAACCTTAAAATTGTTGGTTTTCTGACAAGGTAGGTACTGGTTTTCTGGTTTAAGGAAAAGAGGACAACTTACAGACTATGTTTCCCTAATGATTATGATATTAACGTTACTGGACCAGATGATGTAAGATGAAAGCAAATCAAGATTTGGTTATTTAGCATTGCTGTATTTTTTGGTGTAACCTCAAGGGTGGAGCCAATAATGCCTTCTTTCAGTTGCCTTTAGATATTTGACTCCTCAGGCTACAACATTGAGCAGTATATAGACAAGCCATATTAAGATTTTGCCATGTCTGCAATTTGTCATAAAAACATAGTTCTTGAATTTGCAACTACCAGTCCCAGTTTTTTTCTGTTGTTAATGTGGAGAAAAAACGAGACATGTAGGCTGGAATATTTTTTTCAAAGTAAGTTTATTGAAAGTCCTGAAAAACAGAAGAAATTTTAAAAAGTCAAACTAAGAAATGAAAACTTCAATATTTTTTGTTCCATCATTCCAGATCCCAACATAGTAACCATGGCATACAGAAGATTACTTGAACTACAAGAGTCCCATCAGTCATACCGCACCCCCACCCCTCCCCCCAACGCTGACACAGTCGACCAGGCACTACTGGCTCTGGAGCGGAAAACCCGCAACCTTCAGCAGGAGGCAAGTCAGGACCGAGAAGTCAGGCGCCACAGACCCCAGAGGCCACCTATGAACAACAAGAACAGGTGAGCAGCTATATAGTATATGACATTTTACATATACTGGGTTCTACACAACCAAAGGATATTATCTGAAAGAGTTTTGATAATCTTTCAGCTATCATTCTCAGGGCTTAATGGATTACTATCTATTAGTAATTACCTTATGTGATCATTTACTGCAGTGCTTTAATTTTGTTTTTCAGATAGTTCCTGGTTTTATTTTCTGCACATTGTTGTGCCAGAACTACTTCCTCTTTAAAGACTCACACATTGCTTAGATTTTGACCACCAAGCATTATCTCTGAGTCTATGCAAGTAATATGTTTATTGGATAGTCCAAATGAGACAATTCAAACCAGATTTTTTTTTGCTTAAATTTTATAGATGTAATAATATCTTCAGCAGAGGTTGTTGTATTTATTGACTGTACCTTGATATCTTGTATGACATCTTGCTGTTTCTGGCAATTTTTTTAATCGGGTTCATCCCTGGGCCTGATGTTACCATCATGACGATGAAGAGGGGCCCATAGTGATAACTGTAGCAGCATCTCTTCTCCCTAAGTCAGAAACATCAAGCTTAGGCAAGCTTGACTTCAATGACTGATTAGTCAAAGCTGGGGTTACGAGGCTGCTTGGGAAATTCCCTACCCCACTTTTGGCCGGAATGGTTTTATTCACTCACATTACTAGAAGGTCCCCTAGTCTTTAGGCTAAGTGCTGCGGGTTCTTTTACGAATTTGAATGTGAAAATAACACACTCTTCTTGACATCCATCTTAGGTACTCAAGATCCTCTCCCACAGAAGAGGAGCGGGACAGAGCCTTGGACCAGCACGCTGAGCGCATGTACCACCGCAAACTGCAGACCCAGATGTTTGGGGAGGACCTCAGCACCTCAAAGCTATCCAAGAAGCGAGGGAAGAAAGTCCGTGCCCCGGAGAAGCTCCAACAACTCAAGGAGGAGCACCTCAACACCGTGCCATACAGGCCTGAACACCAGCGGCTCCGAATGGCGCGCACCACAGCCATGTTTGGCGAGGACTTGTCTAGGAAGTCTTCAACCCGTAGAGCGCCCGCACAGCCTAGCCTGGTTGGAGCACAGAAGTCTGAGGGAATGATGGGAGAGGAGAGAAGGCAGTACCGGATGTATCCT
This sequence comes from Branchiostoma floridae, assembly GCF_000003815.2. NCBI lineage: Eukaryota > Metazoa > Chordata > Leptocardii > Amphioxiformes > Branchiostomatidae > Branchiostoma > Branchiostoma floridae. The sequence goes on along the minus strand of NC_049988.1, from coordinate 1,065,463 downwards.
GACGAGGATGAAGAGACCGTCTACGTAACGCTGGAAGAGCTCCACCCTCACAGACGGAAGCAAGCAGCTGCCATATTGGACTCTGAGAAAAATAGTAAGAGTTTTTAAACTTTCTTTTTATGTATATATAGAAAACATTGACTAATCTGTACTCTTGTTTTCAGCCTCAAGGCATAGCATGCAATTGTAACTAATGCACATGGTCAAATCTTTTCTTTCTTCCATTATTTGCAAGCAGACAAAACAATCAAAGCTTCGGGTCATAATGTTGTTAGCTTATTTTTCTACCTTAAAGTCTATCTTATTGGACGACACCCAGGGCTTGTTGACATCTAAAAAGGAGGACTTGGTGTTGTTAACCGGTCTGCAACTAGAGTTTTTTTCTGCACATCAACAATCCCTCTTCCGTGTTTTCTTCCTCGCAGCCACAAAGCTGCCATCCCTGGCTCCACAGCGCCACAGTCTGACTGGCAAGAGAACTGCAGCAGACAGACCAGCGGTAGGTTGTCGTTGAATGATCTTTTTGAAATTTACAGTTAACACTTTAAACTAGAAAGGCCGACATTTGCTTGGGTGCAAATACAGCATATTTCAGCCATACCCATTCCCACGCAACATTGGACTGTTCCAAGTCACCCCTGCGCAAAAATGCAATATTTAATGTAAGTTATCCCCAAAAGAGAACTAATATTGTGAATTGGATTCCATGTCAAAACAGAGCTTGCCCAATATGCCCCGGGCCCATATGGAAGAATATAATCTTCCACAGGAGCGCCTATGCATAACTGATTGGTTTTTAGAATTGCGGCAGCTGCTATTTTTCCGAGAGTGAAAAAAAAACGCATCTTCCATTCAGAAGATTTTCGTCATGAAATTACATGACGCCATTCAACAATTTCCACTTCGATAACTAGGTCTAAGTACCGTCATAATCTCCTTGTGATGTGGGTGCATTTATTATTGCAGTGAACTTTTTTTTAAGCAAGTAGGGCATACGTTTTAATAATTGCCAGGTGCAGGTACTGTGTAGTAGGAGTGTTGTTGTTTTTTTTTCAAGCTAAAAACTTCAATCTTCTTCTTGTTTTGTATGAGCCATTACATAAACGGAGACGAAATTTTACAAGAATTTTACCACCCTGTCGCTTCATTTCTTTTCTGAAAAATCCCAGGACGAACAAGTTAACTTGATTTGGCTTTATCTATATATTTCATTTTCCTTCGAATTCTTTGTTAAGTATATGCCCCTGCATACCACTGTTAAATTGTTTTACTTTGTATGCAATCAGCCATCGGACGTAATCTTGTCTGAGTGTTATAATTTCCTGCTCGTAGCGTGCGAGACCTGGAGGATAGGTGTTTCTACTTTGTTCGGGGGTTTCTTTTCGGAGGTCAGTGGTGATACTCAGTGGTATTGAGAGTGTTTTATTGGGCTCAAACTCTGGCAGTTTAAAGTTACTTACAATTTGAATGTACAAAGTTTACGTCAAAAAAGAACAACAACAACACTAGAAGTACCTACATTTGTTCGGGGAAAAATACATGCATTCTCGCCACTGTCAAACTTACGTATCAAAACTAAACGCAAGCCGTCCAATTTTCCCTGTCCAAATCTGCCGAAAATGATTGTTAGTGCCATGCGGAATGTTGGTAAATTCATCGACACTAACGTTCAATGCACGCGTACCGTCCGCTACCGCTCAAATGACCCTGTCTGAACTCCAAATCCTCGCAAACTACAATTTCAAACCCGGCAAAGGGGACCATATGGCCACTGTAAGGCTGTAATATGCATCTGTTTGTGTATATACGGGATTGCAAGGCCCCGCTTATGAATATTAACTAGCATTCGCCTTTCTCGTCGCTGATTGGCTGGCGTCCATAAAGTAATTATCTCTCGCTCTCCCCAGACCGCTGGCACCTGGCACGTGTGGGCTCTGGGGTCACTGGAGTTCACGGCAGGAAGCCGAAAGAAAACCAATTTCCCCTCAGAAAAGCGCTGAAATTAAGCATTTTAAAGTAGTTTATGCCCAAAATTTTACTTGGATCATTTTACCAACTATCTAATGCCTATCTACACCAAATTTAAGGTCATTCCATTGTAATTCAAGGGCACAGGGGGCCACAATATACCGTTTTGGTCAAAACATGACCTTTAAACTTCAATAAAATCATTTTAAAGGCAGATATAAAAAAAATGAGAAAACAGCACCTCGGTATTGACCCACTCTACCCTTGTGCCAAATTTCAGGTCATTCGGTCACGGAACGACGGAGATGAATCGCTTTGAAGATTTGACAGGAGAAAGAAAGAAAGAAAGAAAGAAAGAAACATTACGAATACAATATATTTCACCATACCATATATGGTATGGCTGAAATATAATCAACACATTTCAGTTACTGTACAAGGAAGTCACACACTTGCAGTTGCATCTGTCATGAATAATTCGAATTAAGATAATGAAGTTTCATGGTTTATTGTCACAGAAGTCGTCACTAAGCCAACAATTAACTTTTTCCCATTACCAGCTGAAGGATCCAAAACCTCCGGTCGCTGCAATGTCTGACAACGCGATGGTAACACAGAACATGCAGACCAAGAAGCGAGCATCCCACCGCAGGACGAGAGACAGCCGGGCCCCGAAGCGGCGCTGTGAGAGTCCCAGTGGTGCCGTTCTCAGCAAACACTAAGTCCTCAGGTCGCCCTGACATCCCTCAGTGTACATGTGGGTTATAAACACTATACAACTCACAGATGGTAACTTTGCAAGGAAACCCCTAGAAAACTCTATTTTCCCTTGGTTGGTCAAAACTTGTATGAAATCTATTGAGAACATAAAAAGTTATGTATGAATTTATTCCCGACAGAACTTAAAAAGTTATGAATTTATTCCCAGTTTTGTAAATCTATTGAGAACATGAAAAGTTATGAATTTATTCCAAGTTTTGTAAATCTATTAAGAACATAAAAAGTTATGAATTTATACCCAGTTTCGAAATCTATTGAGAACATAAAAAAGTTATGAATTTATTCCCAGTTTTGAAATCTATTGAGAACATAAAAAGTTATGAATTTATTCCAAGCTTTTGGCCACTGAAGGTGTGTGATTTGAAATGAGATTAGCAGGTATAATCCTGCTGTAACAGTTATTGAAAGTTGCAGTAAGAAATTAGGGGGACCATCAAACCACATGCACACGAGGGATGTCAGGGCCAAGTCTGGCTAGAGGAATGTCCATAGCACACTTGGAGAAATATAGGCCTGTAAATTTCATCTAACCGGCGTAAAACATCAGTGCTATGGACTGTCTAGTCAGTTAGTAGTAAGATCGGGGGGGTTTTCAATTGTTGTTGCAATTCAGAGATGCCACAAACTCTAACTAATTTGTGCAATATTTAAGCAGTAATATCTTACTGTAATACAAAGAGAGGCCTCCTGGAGGGTGGCGGCAACACACTGTAAATTACCTTAAGTTGACCTCTCGATTAGCGACTACGTGTCCCGAAAGAGGGGATTTCCTTAAGGGTGGGTGTGTTTTGGCAATGTGGACTTACCCATTAAGCCTGACAATTAGGTTGGACCACATGCAGTGTCATATTTTACTCTCACTCTGATGGGAGAGTTGTGCGTGCTAGACCAATGCACAGACTTCTTTTTTATACATTGTATCTACAGAGGTGAGATGTAACTGATCCCTCAGGTGTTTTATAACAGCCATTTGATACGAGACAGAGTGTTGTGATCTGTCAACATTGATGGAAACGTTAGGACCGAAGTTCCTTGAATTATTCTGCAGCTCGAATCGGAAGAATCTGATTTTTAAAATTCATTGGTCGTAAAATGACCGTTGTGAACAGTTTTGATGTGCAGAATGCACTCCTGGACCAGCAAAAAATGCCAACATCAACACAAACCTCTGTTGATGGAAAAGTCGGGACCAAAGGTCATTGAATGATAATACTCGAATCAGATTAGAATCTTCTAAAAAGATTCATTCTTCATGAAATGACAATCGTGAACAGTTTGGATATGCAGAATACACTCCTGGACCAGAAAAAATGCCAACATCAACACAAAATTCTGTTAAAGGTAAGGTTAGGAGCAAACTGTCCTTGAATTATTCTTATGTTCAAATCATAAGAATCTTAAAATGTCACTCTTTGTAAAATGTCCTTTGTGAACAGTTTCAATGTGAAGCATGCACTCCAAAATAAAATGCCAAATTACAATGTGTATGTCAGATGGAACAGTCACATCAGAAAGAAAAATGACCCTATTAGTGCATTAGTCATATAACACGCCTAACTCTTGAGTCTTGGCCATTCAAATTAGATAAAAAACTTGCAAGTTGGTTCTGCCTCGGGACTTTGATGGACCCCAGGAGTACTAACACTGTAGTGTGTTCAACTCTCTACAGTACTCTGTTCTGTGAAGTTTGTAGAACTTTTTTTTACACTGACATCCGTTTATGAACCTATTAGGACTTTCAGTCATAACAGTAAAAGAACACGCCTAACTCTTGGCCAATTTCAAATTAGATCAAAAACTTTCATTCACAAGTTGGTTCTGCCTCAGGACTTTGATGCACCCCAGAAGTAGACACTGTTACAGTAGTATTTTACTCTTGATCTACTATACTGTAACAGTACTTGTGTATAACAGTTAGTTGAATGTGTGAGTCCTATAGAACTTTGTAGTTATTTAGCTTTCCACACCAACAGACAGTACAGCCAGCAATAATATTGTTAAATATTGTTTCCGTTATTCTAATTTCCAAATGTTACATGAAAATGTGGACTTAAGCACAGATTGATAGTGCACTCATGGCAAACCCACTTCAGTTAAACAGACCACACAGTATTCTACACTGCAGCTGGGGTTGGAAAGGGGCGGGCAGGGTCAACTCCACAGACGGTAGACACTTGGCCCTCCTAGACTACTTCAACCTCTCCCACTGCACCATCTTGCAGATATGTCTGTGTCTTCCAGCGAGCGATGGCTGTCCCATCCTCGCTGGACCCCACATTCATGTCTGCTTGTAGCTAGCCTCCTTCACAGCCTTCCACGAGCGCTGGCAGTTATTATTGGGGGGAGCGATGATTCGCAATTTTCAACATATGGGCCAGGTTATTTTGCCGGGAAGGTCATGTCTGCGCCCTACCTTTACCCTACCTCTTTTCCTATCATTCCCTACCCCCCTTCCCATCATTCCCTACCCCCATTCTCATCATTCCCTACCCCTATTCCCCTCGGGCGCAGACACCACCTTCCCGGCTTAAGAACCTCGCACATGTGTTGAAAATCTCAAATCAGCGCTCTCTCCAGCAATAACCGCCAGCGCTCGTGGAAGGCTGTGAAGGAGGCTAGCTTGCAGCAGTGGGAGAAGTAGGACTAGTCTGCAGGGACTTGTGTGTGCTGTCTGTGTGGGGAGATCTTGTACCAAACTGGAACCACCCCGGCTGAAGTGGAGATGTACTGCCTGGTCTTCTCCGACTGGAGTGGGTTTGCGACATGTGCACCATCTGTGAAACATTTTCATGTAGCATCTTTTTCGTCTCTTTTATTTTTATTTCTAATTATTTATTAACCATAACCATAGATATGATGATAATTACCCATATCATTCAATACCAATATTCTATTTTATCTTTCTTATTTTTCATCCGTTTTCTTTCTTTTTTACTACAGAAACTTTATTTTATTGTTCAGTTGTTTATCAAAATCAACTTGCATGTACACTGTCAAACATAGCCACATGAACCTTTTTGATTTACAAAATCACTACCCTCATCATAAAACATGTTACGTGATCTACAAATTTGACAATTTGGTAAAATTGAAATCAACTTGAAATATACTTTACAATGAAAGCTAAAGCAACGAATACATTCTATTCCTCATATGCAGAAAAAACATTTAAGTAGAGTTTCAATCACTGCACAAAAGATTGGAATTGCACGCACACAAGTCAAAGTCCATCAAAGTCCATCAAAGATAAGTCTAAAGTATTTTAGATATACCAAAATTTAGTCACTAAAGTACCTTTAAAGCACAATACTAAAAACATTTGCATATGTGTGAAGCTCTGTACATATATAGCTCTATGTGAATGTAAAAAAAAATGTATACTGTATGTCCGCAATATTGCCGTTCTTCATGTTCAAACTTATTTGGGCTCAGACGTACTTGTACCACAATGTATATGTATTTGGGATCAGGCATACTTGTACCACAATAGCTACGTATTTGGTCTCTGGCATACTTGTACCACAATGTATACGTATTTGGGCTCAGGCGTACTTGTACCACAATGTATACGTATTTTGGCTGAGGCGTACTTGTACCACAATGTATACGTACTTTGGCTGAGGCGTACTTGTACCACTATGTATACGTATTTTGGCTCGGCCATACTTGTACCACAACATATAAGTATTTTGGCTCAGGCGTACTTGTACCACAATGTATAGTATACGTATTTGGGTTCAGGCGTACTTGTACCACAATGTATGCGTATTTGGGTTCAGGCGTACTTGTACCACAATGTAGACGTATTTGGGTTCAGGCGTATTTGTACCACAATGTATAGTATACGTATTTGGGTTCAGGCGTACTTGTACCACAATGTATAGTATACGTATTTGGGTTCAGGCGTACTTGTACCACAATGTATGTATACGTATTTGGGTTCAGGCGTACTTGTACCACAATGTAGACGTATTTGGGTTCAGGCGTACTTGTACCACAATGTATACGTATTTGGGTTCAGGCGTACTTGTACCACAATGTATACGTATTTGGGTTCAGGCGTACTTGTACCACAATGTATACTGTGTGTCCATGATATTGTGCTTAATAAATGTTCTTCATGTTCAAACGTATTTGGGTTCATGCGTGCTGATATTATAGGTGAGTGAGATTATAGATAAATAAGTGTTGAAAGTCATAAAGTATCTTTTGGATGGGACGTAAAATAGGGTTCCTATGTTTGAGGAGGTACCTCGGCCACATTTAAGGGGAAAGGCTGGCGACACCTCTCTGTAAAATATACCCAACAAGACTGGTGCCCCTGTCCCTGGTGCTGAATAACAAACACACCGACAAGACTGGTGTCCATGTCCCTGGTGCTGAATGACACACCAACAAGACTGGTGCCCCTGTCCCTGGTGCTGAATGACACACAAACAAGACTGGTGTCCCTGTCCCTGGTGCTGAATGACACAGCAACAAGACTGGTCCCCCTGTCCCTAGTGCTGAATAACAAACACACCGACAAGACTGGTGTCCCTGTCCCTCGTGCTGAATAACACACCATAACAAGACTGGTGCCCTGTCCCTAGTGCTGAATAACAAACACACCGACAAGACTGGTGTCCCTGTCCCTATAGGCCTAGTGCTGTATGACACACCAACAAGACTGGTGCCCCTGTCCTTGATGTTGAATGACACTCCAACAAGCCTGGTGCCCCTGTCCCTGATGCTGAATGACACACCAACAAGACTGGTGACCCTGTCCCTGGTGCTGATGCTGAATGACACACCAACAAGACTGGTGCCCCTGTCCCTGATGCTGAATGACACACCAACAAGCCTGGTGCCCCTGTCCCTGATGCTGAATGACACACCAACAAGACTGGTGCCCCTGTCCCTGGTGCTGAATGACACACCAACAAGACAGGTGTCCCTGTCCCTAGTGCTGAATGACACACCAACAAGACTGGTGTCCCTGTCCCTGGTGCTGAATGACACACCAACAAGACAGGTGTCCCTGTCCCTAGTGCTGAATGACACACCAACAAGACTGGTGTCCCTGTCCCTCGTGCTGAATGACACACCAACAAGACAGGTGTCCCTGTCCCTAGTGCTGAATGACACACCAACAAGACTGGTGTCCCTGTCCCTCGTGCTGAATGACACACCAACAAGACAGGTGTCCCTGTCCCTAGTGCTGAATGACACACCAACAAGACTAGTGCCCTGTCCCTGGTGCTGAATGACACACCAACAAGACTAGTTCCCCTGTCCCTCGTGCTGAATAACACACCAACAAGGCTGGTACACCAGCCCCTAGTGCTGAATAACACACCAACAAGTCTGGTGCTCCTGTCCCTAGTGCAGAATGACACACCAACAAGACAGGTGTCCCTGTCCCTAGTGCTGAATGGCACACCAACAAGACTAGTGCCCTGTACCTGGTGCTGAATGACACACCAACAAGACTAGTGCCCCTGTTTCTCGTGCTGAATGGCACACCAACAAGGCTGGTGCCCCTGTCCCTAGTGCAGAATGACACACCAACAAGACTAGTGTCCCTGTCCCTAGTGCGGAATGATACACCAACAAGACTAGTGTCCCTGTCCCTAGTGCTGAATGACACACCAACAAGAATGGTGCCCCTGTCCCTGGTGCTGAATGACACACCAACAAGACTGGTGTCCCTGTCCCTGGTGCTGAATGACACACCAACAAGACAGGTGTCCCTGTCCCTAGTGCTGAATGACACACCAACAAGACAGGTGTCCCTGTCCCTAGTGCTGAATGACACACCAACAAGACTGGTGTCCCTGTCCCTGGTGCTTAATAACACACCAACAAGACTGGTGTCCCTGTCCCTGGTGCTTAATAACACACCAACAAGACTGGTGTCCCTGTCCCTGGTGCTGAATGACACACCAACAAGACTGGTGCCCCTGTTCCTGGTGCTGAATGACACACCAACAAGACTGGTGCCCCTTTCCCTAGTGCTGTATGACACACCAACAAGACTGGTGCCCCTGTCCCTGGTGCTGAATGACACACCAACAAGACTGGTGCCCCTTTCCCTAGTGCTGTATGACACACCAACAAGACTGGTGCCCCTGCCCCTGGTGCTGAATGACACACCAACAAGACTAGTGCCCCTGTCCCTCGTGCTGAATGACACACCAACAAGACTGGTGCACCTGCCCCTAGTGCTGAATAACACACCAACAAGTCTGGTGCTCCTGTCCCTAGTGCAGAATGACACACCAACAACACGCATAAGTCAATGCATTTAAACAAGTTGACATTTTGAGCGTACACCTGTGCATTTTATAATCTAATAAGGACCTCGTGCTGACTTGAATATACACACTCTTGTGAAACCAACCCTAGAGAATCCTTTTGATTAAGTTGGTGGGGAAACACTTGTAGTTTGATTTGACTGTCACTGTGCCGCATCATCAATTCTTCTAATTGAGTGTAACTGTGCGCATGACACATGTAAGAGGAAAACACTGCATTTTTACAATTTTTTATTTGCCCCAGTATCAAAGCAGTCATTGCAGTAAATTGATATTTTGTCTTGATTTCTTTAAAATCCTAC
>NC_049988.1:1055173-1056017 GCF_000003815.2 Branchiostoma floridae | reverse complement strand
AACATATCACAAAACTCAATGGAAAACTCTACTTGATATAGATTTTATAGTTATGTTGACTCCAAGCTTGCTCCTCTGCTTACTACGTAAATACAAAATGTACTATTCAAATCCTTGACTATTACGCAGTCATGTCCTAGATTAATATAGTACTTTCGAATGAGGCGATATAGAATTAGCTTCGTGACGATTTTTCTTGGGTTACTTTCTTAATTGCAGCTTTATTTTGTTCTTAATTAGTGCTTGATCAGTAACATACTAGTACTTGAATACAAATAAGGCAATGTTTATCTTTATCATATGGACGGCATCCTCTGTGGACCCTAAACCTGCGTGCAAGCGTGCGAATAAAACAAAGTTTGGCAAAAAAAAATGAGTTGCCTTCATTATGAATTCTAAGGGGGCAGGAAGGTAAACAAAACTAAACACACAGAGTTTGGTTTGCAGAACAATGGATTCTTCCTTTATGTTCTTTCTCATCTTCTCCTCTTGACTTTGGAATTTACTTTAATATCCCTTTCCCGATATTATTTTCTAATTTACGGCATATGTGTGCTCATTTTAGAGCTGCTTTGTACGATTTACAATGTGGTCTAAAACTTTATTTTGGAAATGGATGAAAAATTATGGGCGCGCAGATGTCATTCCTATAATCAAATCAACATGGCCTGTGTTTAGAACAATTATGGTTTTAGGTTAGGGCATCGAAATACTGCCTAAGATGATTTCACTTCTTCAGGTAAAGCTACAAGTTTTAAAAATACTACGTCTCCCTATTGTGTAGCTAACAAATGAAAATAATCCATAGAGAACTTACGATTTAAATTATCGCTTGCGTGACACC
>NC_049988.1:1054264-1055073 GCF_000003815.2 Branchiostoma floridae | reverse complement strand
ATGAAAAATCATCGCTTGCGTAACACCATATGATATGCAAAGCCTAATGCTAACTTGGTATCCACGTGTATGATATTTAATGTGCTCAAATAGGTAGATGAAGTGTAAGACAAAGATTCTTATTCATCCTCTTGTCTTTTGTGAACTATAGATTGTAGGGGGAATTGATGCAATGTGTGACTATGGCTGCTATTTGCTTCATAGGGGACATTTGCGATGATTAAATCGGATATGATCCTTACAGCATAATTGATAAAGGTGCTGGTGATGACGATAGCCTTTGTGATTTTGGTTTAAAAGACAATGAAAATCTTTATGGTAAAACGGCAATGGTTTCATGGTAGCTAATGAGATGGTGATGATTGCATGGTGCTGATGAGATGATGAGGGTTTATGGTGCTGATGAGATTGTGCTGGTTTATGATGCTGATGAGATGGTTTTATGATGCTGATGAGATGGTGATGGTTTATGGTACTGATGAGATGTTGATGGTTTTATGGTGCTGATGAGATAGTGATGGTTTATGGTGCCAATGAGAGGGTGATGGTTTATGGTGCTGATGAGATGGTGATGGTTTTATGGTGCTGGTGAGATAGAGAAGATTGAATGGCACTGATGGGATGATGATTGTTTATGAAGCTGATGAGATGGTGATGACTTTTATGGGGCTGGTGAGATGGTGATGACTTTTAATGGGCCGATGAGAAGGTGAGGGTCTATGGTGCTGATGAACATTGAAGGTTTTATGGTGCCGATGAGAGGGTGATGGTTTATGGTGCTGATGAGATGGTGATGGTTTTATGGTGCT
>NC_049988.1:1053340-1054164 GCF_000003815.2 Branchiostoma floridae | reverse complement strand
TGATGGGATGATGATTGTTTATGAAGCTGATGAGATGGTGATGACTTTTATGGTGCTGGTGAGATGGTGATGACTTTTATGGTGCCGATGAGATGGTGAGGGTCTATGGTGCTGATGAGATTGTGATGGTTTATATTGCTGATGAGATATTGAAGGTTTTATGGTGCCGATGAGATGGTGATGGTTTTATGGTGCTGATGAGATGGTGACGGTTTTCTGGTGCCGATGAGATGGTGATGGTTTTTATCGTGCTGATGAGATGTTGAAGGTTTTATGGTGCCCATAAGATGTTGAAGGTTTTATGGTGCCGATGAGATGGTGATGGTTTTATGGTGCCGATGAGATGTTGAAGGTTTCATGGTGCCGATAAGATGTTGAAGGTTTTATGGTGCCGATGAGATGGTGAAGGTTTCATGGTGCCGATAAGATGTTGAAGGTTTTATGGCGCCGATGAGATGGTGATGGTTTTATGGTGCTGATGAGATGGTGATGGTTTTATGGTGCCGATAAGATGTTGAAGGTTTTATGGTGCCGATGAGATGGTGATGGTTTTATGGTGCCGATGAGATGGTGATGGTTTTATGGTGCTGATGAGATGGTGACGGTTTATGGTGCTGATGAGATGGTGATGGTTTTATGGTGCCGATAAGATGGTGAAGGTTTATGGTGATGATGAGATGGTGAAGGTTTTATGGTGCCGATGAGATGGTGATGGTTTTATGGTGCCGATGAGATGGTGAAGGTTTTATGGTGCCGATGAGATGGTGATGGTTTTATGGTGCTGATGAGATGGTGAAGGTTTTATGGTGCCGATGAGATGGTGA
>NC_049988.1:1051242-1052862 GCF_000003815.2 Branchiostoma floridae | reverse complement strand
ATGGTGCTGAGACGACCGCGGATGTATTTTGCTAATGAGATCATATAGATAGTTAGGGCTGACTAGTCGTCAATAATAGTCATTCCTTGCTCATAAATGTTAACAATTGTAAGTCGAATTGATTTAGATTCTTAATGACGTGGCCCGTAGAACTCGAAGGTTGGTGCGGCGTTCGGCCCCATCTCGGGATCCCCATTCGGGTCTATTGGCGTCCGCACAAGCTTTTTTCCCCAGGCTGTTAATGACGACATCATGCCCATACAGTCCTTCATCTTGTTCGGGTTTCCGTTAAACGTCTCGTGGATACACTTCAACAGGCCTGTGTAGATCTTGTTGAAGTTGTCAGAATACTTGCGAACCTGCGATGCTGGCGGGTATCTCTCGGAGTGTGGGTTAGAAATGGTCGGCCAGACACCGTCGTCAAAGAAAGGCACAAGTCGCCCAACGAAGCTAAAAGTCTTGGTGCAGTTCATGTCATCATCACATGGAAAAAAGTTGTCAAAGCACTGTCCCAATGATGCGTCGCCTGGGTCCGTTTCTATCAGCCTCCGTCCGTGCACCACCTCGGCAAACTTGAAGTAGTGTGACAGCTCGTCCTCCTCGTCAAAAGGGTCACAAGCATCGCTCCCTTCGCCCTCAGTAGCAATGTCTACTATGGCAGCTACCGCAGTGGGAAGATCATACACTGCGTATGGGGAACTGTCCTTCTTGCCAAACCACTGGTCACTGGTTACCTGCTTCGTGTTTCACCTGTAAACAGAGTCGTGTTTCTAAATCGTGCTTGTATCTGTAGTATGACCATCGGGCAGAGGATCTGTTGGATGTAGATCGCACCGATGGTAGCTGGCCTTGTCGTGGTTTCTCTACACCGTCGATCGATTTCCGCCCAAGTGTCCTCATTGCCGGTAGGTGCGTCATCACTGCACTTTATGAGACGTTTTCTATGAGTGCGAATATACTGGAACACATCAGAATTCACCATCTTACAGTCTGGTCTCTCAATCCCCTGAAAAACGGTTCGAATCTGGTTCAAAGAGCACCTCGCGAGCTTTACCACAAGACCGGGGTTGGCTCCCCCAGGAAGGGCATTTGGATAGGACGGTACTATAGACGGATGGTTTAAGTTTGGCGCCCCAGCAATCGCGTTCAGGAGGTTGGAAACCAGAGTCATGTGTTTCATCTCATCGACAACAATGCTTTTTATAATTGAGGCCACCTCTCTGTTTTCGCCATCTTTTATTGAGAACAGCGCGCTCAGATAGGGAGGGATTGTCGCTAGTTCCAGCTGAAGAGCTACCTGGAGGCTCCGTTTTAGTTCCTCTAAGGTGTGGGTGTTCGTTCCTATTGGTGGGAGGTTCGAGGATGGGTCCAGGTCGTCTAACCATGACAGAATCATTCGCCGCTTTGTTGGAGATAGGTCCCTGGTCACCGGCATGTAATTCGGGTTTGTTTCGGGGAGAGTAAGGACGTGTTTCAGTATTTTCATTTTCTTAGTGACATCCTCGTAGCTTGCAAGGTTGATAATCGGCTTCATGACGGGGTAGAGGTTGGCATACTGTTGGAATATCGGGTAGACATGTTCGTACCAGGTCACTTTACCGGGAGTGAAGGGGTACTCTG
>NC_049988.1:1048513-1051142 GCF_000003815.2 Branchiostoma floridae | reverse complement strand
TCTGTAGGTCCCGAACTATGAATTCATGATCACCTCCTTGTTGGGCAGTTATGTCGTATTTGTAGACCTGTCCATCTAGCTGCTCTTCTCTCCTTGGTTCCCCCGGATTGCTGGACCGGAAGGTTATAGAAGAAATGCCGTCGTTCCCGGATGGTTTGGTACTGACAATATCTATTGCTGGTTTCAAGTCACCTGGTGGCCAGATTAGCTTGGTTTTGACGATAACTCCTTTGGCAGACCTGCCAAACTGGAAAGCGCGAAATTTCACATTCCATTCATCATTGGGCTCTTTCCGCGCAACACGATTGCCGACGGCCTCAACGAACAAGCCATCTTGCCTTTCCTCTAACACTGGCTCGCAGTGCGTTGGAGACTTTTGTTGGATAACCGCCAATGGAGTGTTCCCAATTGTTTCAATTGCCTTGTGTTTTACTGAAAGTGCAATTATCCCCGCAGTCCTCTGAAGCCAGTAGTTTCCATACAGGTCTCCGCCGAGTTTGATTTCTCCCAGGTTGTACGCCTCGTTGCTGAGAGGTTCGCACCTTCTCTTCGTGCCGTTGTACTGAAGAAGATACAGGGGCCCGCCTGAGGGTCCTATGGGGTTACCTTGAATGTCGAACTTCATACTGTTGGCAAAGTCCAACAGTACCTGCTTCGTGTGGACGTCAACATAGAACGGTACGTGACCACCGTCATCTCTCCACAGCATCCTCTTATACGGACCATAAGGAAGAGGGTGCTTCGACACTGCTGCAAATATGGTCCCAACCACACGGCCATACAGGTAGTCTTCAGACTTCGATGCCACTATCATGTTGTAGACGTTGAGTTTTACGTGCAACTGAAATCCAGGCATGCAGCGGAGAGCCATGACCTGCTGTATGAAGTCAGACTGTCTTACTAGAGGATCATCGATCCACTTCACGTTTTGGAGCATCGACACCCAGACAGCAATGAGACGTGTATCCCCGGTAACTGTATTGCAGTCCAATCCTGCACAGGCGTCGTGCATGTGGTTGAATGACCGCGGGACGAAATCCCCCTTCAGGAAGCCGTCCACGCCGACCACGAGGCCCCAGAGCTGAGATTGCTCTTGGTTGTCTGTATCCAGGTCCACCAGCTTGCCTGCAGTGGTGCTGTCTGAGCCTAGATAATTAAAGCAGCCACATCTATGCATTTTTGTTGGAAAGGCGCAAAGCAGATGTGATGCAAGGTCACACTGATATAAAAGTATTTAACATGAAATTTATGTCGAAAAACACTGAGTTGGGAATTAACTTGCGTACATGCCGTCCGGTTCGGTATTCATGCCTACAATGACATTACTCCCTTTTGAGGCCACCAGTTAACAACCTTGAACTGTCGTTTTTTAATGAGTCTATTAGGTACATCCTGACAACCATAGGGATGAATCTTAAGGATGGGTCAGAGCTTGTTAAAGCAGATTGTTGTTAAAGCTGGACCAAGACTAGAAAGTATTACAGTAAAGAAAGTGTTGATATTACCTATGATCGTTTGACCAACGATAGGGTCCACCATGCCGCAGTGTCCGTCCGCAAGGCAGACTTCTGTGACTCTACAGTCGACCAACCGGAAATCTCCGCTTCCTTTTGGGTCCCAGCCGGGCTCTCTGTTGGGATCAAATGTGCTGATGTTGAAATTCCCCCTTTGGTTGTTGATGGTTGAGACGTCAGTAAGAAATCTCCCAGCAAAGTTCAAACGAAGTTTAGCTGCAGGAATTGCATTTATAGGCAGGGTCATCAACATTCAGTCATTCTTAATTTGAGTGTTTACGGTGTTAGCACCACAACCCATTGGTCACTTATCAGCTTAGAGACCGCCTTTAACTGATACAAACTTGTACCACCATGCTGCAAATATCAATTCAAAATAGGTTCTTCGCAGTCAAGGGCTCAGGGGCTGATTTGTGAGGAGTTTACAATAGGCGGGGCTAAATCGCAAGGGTCTGGAGCGGCTGCCATTCGGCGCTAAATTGTAATACTAATTACAAAAAGTCTCCCTCTGCTTTCAAAAAAAGAAGTCAAACCCAACCTGTTTAGAAATAGCCAACACTAGCATTAGAGTAGAATATTGTTTATGACTGTTCATTGCCACTATGTGTATACCATGTACTTGCAATTAGCCCTCGGGCACGAACTTGCAAATAAACTTCTATTATATTTAATTATTGACAGAACTGCCAATCTTTATTTATCTGTAACATACTGTGAACGTTTTATACAAAAACAATGACTCATCTCCAAATACATGAATGTTTGACCTCACAATTTGATAGAGTACACTGAATCCTACCAATAAACGCAAAAACGTACCAGAGGGGCTGATGTGTCCAGTTTCAACTTCGTCCTCGCCACGTTCACAGAAGTCGTCATTGGAGCCTAAATTGAATATTCAATCGACATTTCAGGAAGGTGAGTCGTGATCATTTCTACTTATTCATTGAAATTTAATTAAGGTGGTTATCACCCTTTCAAAATTTAAAATACGAAACTTTGAGGTTTTGACAAGTGAGGTGGTCGAGGTGTGGCTCTCCTTCAACATAAGGTGCCCACTGCTTAATGCCCCGCACGAGATGACATCTCTAGCCGAAGCTAGCTTCTCTTTTTTT
>NC_049988.1:1047540-1048413 GCF_000003815.2 Branchiostoma floridae | reverse complement strand
CATAACAGAGGCCGGAGGTGGTGGAATCGATTAAACAAACAAAAAAGTTGTGGATGGGAACGACGAAAAATAGTGATGATAATATACAATACCATACTGAACATGGGCCCCTTTGCTTTACAGCTGGATGCATCTGGGACATCCATGCTGCTTGGCTACCCCAACTTTGAAGTGTTTTGTTGACTTGGCCCTACTAGGTGCTGTGGTAATTCATTCCAATCTATGACTGTCTACACAGTTCTCAGAGACTCGGGTAGAGCCACATTTTGGGTTGAGAACAGTAGGTTGGTCCTCCGAACTCCTGCCACCACCATTAAGATGATAAATAATGTTGCTTCAAATGTTGGTACTTTCACCTCACCTGCATTGTCGTCTTCTACTTGCTCACTTTGAGGGTTCTGGCTGTACAGGCTGTGCTCATGGCTGTGGTGGTCTGTAGTCGAATCTGAAAAAAGACCAAACAAATTGCAAGGATGAAACTAGAATTCCTCTGTCTGATACCTTCGCCAAATGATATTATCCTTTACAACGGACGTGTACAAAATGGTTCTTATTAACTAAGTACAAACGACGCCATTATTTTTAGAAATTATATTAGCTAATGATTCTTTTATATTAAAATTACTCAATTTCTCTATTAAACTAGTTGTCAAGAGTAAATCGACACATACTGAAAAACATAACCTTCTTGAACATTGAGTGACAGTTAATGTGGGGTCGTGGAGCGCTATCGGCAGGGTGTTCGACTCACAACCCAGAGGTTCTGGGTTCGAATCAGACGATGTGCCACCGATTATTACACGACTTTCCTTGCTTCACCCAGGTGCAAATGAGTACCTAGCTTCGCCTAGGGCCGTCCCTCGGATAGGACGT
>NC_049988.1:1047164-1047440 GCF_000003815.2 Branchiostoma floridae | reverse complement strand
GGGTAAAAATTGGGCTTTGCGGGTTGGTCACCACTTTCGGGGGGGGTCCAAATTGCCTTCCGGGGGTGTTCATAATTTCTGTGGGGGTCAATATTGGGCTTCGGGGGTGGTAATCATTTGTGTGGAGGTCATAATGGCTTCTGGGGTCGTCATCATATCGGTGGTGGTCCTTCCATTTGTTTGAGTGTTCATCGTTCCCGTTGAGGTCATGTTGGTCTCTGCTGGCGTCATCATTTCTGTGGTGGTCATATTGACGTGTGGTGTCGTCATGGTTTC
>NC_049988.1:993374-1047057 GCF_000003815.2 Branchiostoma floridae | reverse complement strand
CATTAACCTCTGGTGCAGTCATCATTTCTGTGGTAGTCATATTGGCTTCTGGGGTTGTTTTCATTTCTGTAGTGGTCATGTTGGTCAGCGGTGTCGTCATAATTTCTGTAGAGGTCACCATTGCTGCTGTGGTCATTTCGGCTTCTGATGTCGTCATTGTTTTTGCTGTGGTCATCTTGGTCATCATTTCTGTGGTGGTCATGTTCGTCATCATTTCTGAGGTGGTCATGTTCGTCATCATTTCTGTGGTGGTCATGTTCGTCATCATTTCTGAGGTGGTCATGTTCGTCATCATTTCTGTGGTGGTCATGTTCGTCATCATTTCTGAGGTGGTCATATTCGTCATCATTTCTGTGGTGGTCATGTTCGTCATCATTTTTGTGGAGTTCACCATTGCTTCTGTGGTCATTTCGGCTTCTGATGTCATCACTGTTTCTGTAGTGGTCATGTTGCTACCTGCTGTCGGCATTCTTTCTCGGGTGGTCATTTCTGCTTCTGTCGTCGTCATCATTTCGGTTGTCGTCATATTGGCCCCTGCTGTCGTCATCGTTTCTGTTGTGCTCATGTTGGTCATCATTTCTGCGTTGGTCATGTTGGTTATCATTTCTGGTGTAGTCATGTTGGTCTTCATTTCTGTAGACGTCGTATTAACCACAGAAGTTGTCATCATATCTGTGGTGTTCTCACTGACCGGTGCTGTCGTCATCAATTCTGTCGTTGCCATCATTTCTGTTGTCCCTGAAGATGCATTGAAGGCTTCAGTGGAATTCACCTTTGGTGTTATAGTGGTGGACTCTTCTGTTGTTAAAGCCATTCCTGTCGGCATTGCTGTCGATGTCATGCCTGTATTATTAGAGGCTTGCGTCGTCGTCATCACTTTGGTCGTCATCATATCCGTGGCTAGGTTCTTTGTAGTTGATGATGCACCTGTAGTGGTTGTAGGTTGTGCGGTAGACGACATCATTTCTGTTGAGGTCATATTTTCGTGGACTGCCGATGTCTGTGTCATGTTGACGGGACTAGGTGACGTTGCCATGGGGACAGTGGTTGCCATGATACCCGTCTCGTTCACAGTGGTTAGCATGCTTTCAGAGACATTGGACGTTGGTGTCGTGCTGTCTGCTGCGGTCACCAATGCTGTTGCCATGGTAGTCGAAGCTATCGTGGTTGAAAGTACTGTTGTGTGGTCGGTCTGAGTGTCCGTGACTGTTGCCATAGAAACGTTCTCTGTTGTGTTTGAATTCTGTGATATAGTACCCGTGGCTTGAGTAGGCCCTGCGTCTGTCAGTAGTATGGTGGTGGTCACGAGCGGTGATGTTGTCATGACGGCTGTCGTGACGTCTGGAACACAACAGCGTGGATGAAACTTCAATAAAAAAATACAACCATAGAACCAGTATTTGTTTAGGTTTTTATCTGTATTTGTATCAATTTTCTGGCCATCTAATACTGATTAAGTTTAAGTCATGTTTTTGTAAGTGATATCACCGGAGTCGTTTAGTATATATAATGTTGATTTCTATATGCATGCCTTCCTGTCTAAAACTTTTACATTGAATATTTTATACATAATCAGAAAATGAATTTTTTGTCTTACCAGGGCCCTTTGGTGATGTCATCTCATTTGTTGTATTGGTCATGTCTTGCGTCATACTGCCAACTGTTGCATCACTTCCTGATGATGTCACGTTACCTGTCATTGGAGAAGACGAGGAGGCCTGCATTGCCGTGTTGAGAGGTGTGGCGGGTGTGGTCGTTACCATGGAGACGCTATTTGTCGTCACTGCTGTGCCATTGGTGCCTGTAGGAGTGATATTTGTGTTACAAATTTTCTGCAACTACATAATAGGAAGGAAAGTTTTTCTCTTCTTAGTTGCTGAAGCTTGTGTGGCCACCAAGTTTAACCTTTTTAACCATTCATGGGGGCCCCAAAGCCCTTTTCCGTAGAGCGTAATCGGCAGTTTTAATTCTACGTACTCCGTAGCGGGACCGTTCGAATTCAACGTAGAGCGTAATCGGTGCATTTTGCGTCGAGCGATATTGGCCCCTTTAATTCAACGTATTACGTAGAAGCTAACCGGATTTTACCGTAAAACGTAATTCATATTAATTTTTCGTCAAGCGTAATCAAAGTTTCATTTAACTTAACTAGTCTACCGGCAAATTTTACCCGCGAAAATGCTGGAAATTGCATTTCAAAGGGTCCAGATTTCAAAATTTCGCCGGACATTCCTTGCTATGACTCAACACTTCGGCACTGGACATGGTGAAAATATGTTGCGGGAGCGTCGTCCCCCAACTAGTAGAAATCTTTTTACCGACCTTAGCTTAGTTAACAAGCAAAATTTGCCCCTTAAATGCAGGAAATGGCATTTCAGAGGGTCGAGATTTCAATTTTTCTCCGGGCGCCGGGCGGCTCTTGCCAAGGCTTGCGACGGCTTGGGCCTCCGGCGCTCACGACTCTCCGGCGCTCGTCGCCCTCAAAGACGTTTCTCTGACAGAAATGTCATTACATTGAGCATATGCCTGCCATCAGGAAAATGCAGGAAATGGTGTTTCAGAGGGTAAAAATTTCCAAATTTTCCCGTACCTACCTTGCGACAGTTCGACTGTTCGTGCTTTCGGCACTCGAAATCTGAAAATGATATTTGGGGGCGTTGCCCAGCTTAAAGCTAAAACCATGTGAATTTCTAATTGGATGCTATTTAACTTAGCTTAGTCTGTGAGCAAAATTTGTCCCTCAAAATGCATAAAATGGCGTTTCAGAGGGTCAGGATTTCACAATATTCCCGGGGGAGCATGCCCCCGGACGGCCTAGGATTGTCGCGCCTCCGCTTTCGGTGCTACAAGTGCTGAAAATTACGTCACATGAGAAATTTGCTGTCGCCGCCTTTGCCCAGCAAGATGTCTTTAGAAGTTAAGTTTTAATCTTATTGATGGAATTATCAGTTTTGTTTAGATCTCATCTTCACCTGTTCTGCCGTCGGCGGAGTTCAGCCAAAAGACAATAAAAATTTGCATAATGCATTATGAAATTTCGTAATTTAGCGTAGAGCGTAATAAAGTGTCCATAATTTAGCGTATTACGTAGCCGGCCCTCCCGAATTTAGCGTAGAGCGTTGTCGGTACCCCCCCTTGGGGGCCACCCATTCATGTGAAAATAGATAAAAAGTCGGTTCAGCATGCAGTACCTACAAGGTTCGAAAGACGTCTCTGTTTCAACGTCTTAATGCATGAGTCCCTTGTGTTTTTGGTGATTAATCAAGTTACAGATACATCCTGTGTGGCCTCGGAAATTGGCACACACATATGTACTTTTTAAGAGTCACGTACAGTAGGTATGACTTGACACTATTATCACAAGATAAGAGTCACGTACAGTAGGTATGACTTGACACTATTATCACAAGATAAGCCTAGCCTCTATAGCAGGCTTTGTAAACGAAACCTGGCTAGATGAGCCTAGCCTCTATAGCAGGCTTTGTATACGAAACCTGGCTAGATGAGCCTAGCCTCTATAGCAGGCTTTGTATACGAAACCTGGCTAGATGAGACTAGCCATTATAACAGGCATTGTATACGAAACCTGGCTAGATGAGCCTAGCCTCTTTAATAGCAGGCTTTAGATTATGACTGGACTACATGTACACGAAACCTAGCTGGGTGAGCCTAGCCCCCATAGCAGGCTTGTGACTAGTATACACGGAACCTTCCGTAGAGGCTATCATGTCTCTGTGCCAAGCCCCTCCATACACATAGTAGACTTCGTTGCTAGTATGATACACGGAGTCTCACCATGAAGGCTATCTTTACCCCCGAAAAATAGACACTTGTCGTTGCTCAGAATAACAGAAATTCCAACGTAACAACGTTATGTTAAACTCGGCGTGTAGAGCTCCTGGTCAACATAACAGGATTCCGACCTGCTATTCAATCACTTCCTACAAGGCCAAAAGGGTCCCTTATCTGACAGCGGCCTCTGTGTGGGCTTCCTCTTGAAGTATTTGACATGCGTGACTTAGAAAAAGGCATTTCTGCAGGTAGAGACCGTAGAGACAATGTCCCGGTTGTACTTGAGGAAGACTTCAAACGATGATGTCACCGGAAAGTCACGTTCGTTCGTTATTGGACCCTTATTATTGGTCCAAACATCATTACGTCCATGTCCTCTTTCAAAAAGAGTATACGAAGGATTAGACGGGTTGTAAACCTTGTGACGTTTACATAGTAGTACTGGTGGGTAGAAAGAACGTATACATTAATCTATTCATTTGCCATTTAATACAAAGTAAAGGTAGTCCGAGGAGGTTATTGTGGTTTTGGAGGCAGTTTGTCGCTATCAACGGTATGTGCTTGTTATTAACTTTGTCTTGGAATTGGACAGATCCCTGTCAGTTCTTGATTTGTACCTGCCCAACAGGTCAGGCGCCCTGTTACACCAGGGTAGAGTGGGGAAAGTCGTGTCAAGTGCCTTTCCCAACATCTGAAAAGAAGTATTCGTAATGGAAGCCACCCTTCAACACGATATGTTGTCTTCAAAGATTATGTACCTCATTCTGGCGCTTCTGGCTGCCACCTGCCTGAAAATCATAATATTCATAGCAAAATATATCAACTGATGCAGCTAGGGGTCCCAAGTAACTCAAGGACCACTGAAATATGACAAATTTTGCAGATGACATTCTAAAAGCGCACATGTAGATCAAAAAGGGTCACCACTGTGGTTAAAGTCATAAAAATGCCTGCGTCTGACAGGAAACTATGTTGCGCATGCTCTGAACGGCCATTTCTTCATCTTTGTGAACTTTAGAACGTGACCCCAAGTTCGACACTCTCATAAATTTCTCCTTCAAGTTGAACGAACTACAATCAAAACTTTCGGGGATATTTTGAAACGAAATCTGAGTCAACCCCCTTCTCTTTTTTTCCAGCTGTTGTTGATCTGAAAACGTTTTTCCTACTTGGCCTTTCTCAATGGTGAGGTTAAGACGTATTGTTTGTGTTCAGGATCAGAGGCTAGGCCTGGAGTCGCCTTGGTAAGGGCGAGGTGCGTGAACGAATTGACAAGCGGATCTCTTTCTTCAGCTGTGAGACATATCACCAAGTTCAAGTACGTTTGGTGACATATCGCGTTGGGAGGTTTTCTTGGCGAGCGTTGCTTAGAATTAAACATTAACGTTCATTAGAGAGGTAAATACACACTTCATAAATTCTTCCACCATCTGTTGCTTTTTCTTTATCATTTTGTGATTGGCGTACCAATACGAATACGAATACGAATACCATTTGGTGTTTGGACGTAGTCTCTATTCCAAACCTCTTTTCGGACTAAAAAAAGGAGAAATTGGTCAAAACAGAGAGAATGTCGTATCAAAGGACTTGGCCTATCTTGGATATTTACAGTCCAAAGAGAGGTCTGGAAACGATTTGGTTTTATCAAGAATCATATGATATTTTCCAACACGTTGTCAAGAAAGCCGCAAATTCGTCTTGTTGGATTCAAGGCGTAGGCAGCAGAAAGGTCAGGGTCTTGAAACGATATCAGGCGTCTGAGAACAAAAGGCGCCTAGCTTAGTCGTGTTGCTGGAAAATTCTCTTTCTCCTCCAAAGCCACTTGCATGGCGATCTACCATGCATTTTGATCGGCTATGTCCGAGAAAAGGAATACTCTAAAGCGTGAAGAAGTGTTCTCTTTTTGTTTGAATACTTCCGAAAATGTATTGATCATAGAAAAGTGAACAGAATACAGCCATTGCTGCATGTATACATCTTACTCCATGACTAGTTGATGGATTTTTAGATTCGGCTAGTGTCTGAGTTGACAAAGACTAGTGTATAAACTTGCCCTTTGACCCCTATACCTGTACCTTTTTGACCACAACGTGATGGCATTTTACTTCCTTTGAAATTGCATCTAAGAAAATACTATTTTTTTTCTGCCACATTCTAATTTCTTGTGATCGATATCAGGATCTCTACAACTTAATCCCCCAACACCCCACCCTACCCCGATATATTCCGCATTACGTCGCATTTGAAAACATAGTACCTGTTGACTTTGTCAAGCAATACCTATCGGAAGTGGCCTTCTCTTTGTCGGTTTAGTTTGCCTTTTCCTCTAAGTGTTTCCCTCTAGCCTTTTCATGTGCGCTGTTCCCACACTTTTCCCACCATACTTGTTGTATCGCACATCCGCTAGTTGTCCCAGAACTGTGTGTATAGCATAGTTTGTATGTCCACAGAGCCAGTTCCCCTGCTATTTTCCCAGGGTTTCTGTCTACATGACGAGTTGTGGTCTATGTTAGCCCTTATCCAAACAAATGCGACTAAAGCTCACCCTTTGTGATTCCTAAGTGGGAGAGGTCCCGACAAGAAAAGGGGATAGATTAACACACTCCGTGGGACTAGCTCACAATGGACAGGCTTTAGAGTGAGGTTGTGATGAGATAAGTTTAAAACAACGAGTGGAGTTTACTCTATATTTAAACGGTGACATTGCGATATTGACAAAAGCGTCCAAAAGGAGTCGAAAAAGATTTGAATTTAGCTACGAATTGATTTCAAAATACAGCAAATAAAAAAACGAACATCACAATGTGACAACGTCTTGGTGGTTCCTATAATTGTTTTCCACATTGACCCAAGCAATAAGAAACCAGTCTATAATATGGTGACATCTGTCTACTCTGACCATTTTCTTTACGTTCCTTAAGTAATCTCTGTATAGACGCGTTTGACAACAGGTAAATATTGCATGCGGTGCTGTTTTAGTAAGCTTTACTATTCCTATAGAAGACGACAATCATATATAATGGGTTTCTTATTCCATTGTTGTTGCACAATGACTGTGAAACTATAGACACACTGATATGTTTGTTATACATTAGCCACATTGGCGGATGTACCCTGCCCTATCGCACCGGTTATTTTAAGGTGTTTGTATCGTTTCTTGACAGCTAACCCCTTTACAAATTGTTTTTCCATACCGCCGTATTGTCAAATGTAATTAAATCCATCAATGTTACGTTAGGCTGCTATAAATATGCTGATGCTGATACCAATATCTCTGTGGGGGGGGGGGGGCTCCAGGTATTATCCACATGCGTCAAACCTCTACACGTGTACATTAAAGAACCCAACACACAAAGGGAAGCTTAAGAGTAGAGTGCTAGGCTAAGAACGTGCACAGGGGCCAAACGTCATTGCCCTACTAATTTATAACAGCCACATTTTTGTAAAAATTTGCTTTAGTTGAGTTTAGTTTAGCTTTACCCTACCTACCTACCTACCTATCCACGAAATTAGGTCAGAGGGTATCAGATAAGTGTTTGTTTTAGCTAAGCCCAATTCATTACGAAACCCAATAAGATAAGATCATTACAAGACTCCGAAATGGATACTACTTTGTCAGTGTAAATAAGGGTCGGCATTAGCTCTTGGTTGCTGGGCAAATTAATTCTTATCAATGGGTAACATTTCGTCTGTTTTCCTTGGGTTATTATATTTCAGCCATACATAGTATGGTGAAATATATTGTATTCGTAATGTTTCTTTCTTTCTTTCTTTCTCCTGTCAAATCTTCAAAGTGATTCATCTCCGCCGTTCCTGGACCGAATGACCTGAAATTCGGCACAGGGGTAGAGTGGGCCAATACCTTGATGCTTTTTTCCCATTTTTTTCATATCTGCCTCTAAAATGATTTTATTGAGATTTTTTGGTCAATTTTAGACCAAAACTGTATATTTTGGCCCCTGTACCCTGGTATTACAACCAAATGAGCTGAAATTTGACAGAGATGTGCCTTGATAATGCCCCCATATAAATTCGATAACACTTTTGGTGTACAGTACAGCAAAATGCTTATTTTTGCGATTTTTTGACCAATTTTTGACCAAAAAAGGACACTTTTGGCCCCTGTACCTTGGTATTACAACCAAATGAGCTGAAATTTGACAGAGATGTGCCTTGATAATGCCCTCATATAAATTCGATAACACTTTTGGTGTACAGTACAACAAAATGCTTATTTTTGCGATTTTTTTTACCAATTTTTGACCAAAAAAGGACACTTTTGGCTCCTGTACCTTGGTATTGCAACCGAATGAGCTGAAATTTGACACAGATGTGCCTTGATAATCCCTTCATATAAATTCAATAACACTTTTGGTGTACAGTGCAACAAAATGCTTATTTTTGCGATTTTTGGCCAATTTTTGACCAAAAAAGGACACTTTTGGCTCCTGTACCCTGGTATTACAATTAAATGACCTGAAATTTGGTATAGATAGGCATTAGATACTTGGTAACAAGATTCAAGTAAAATTTTTGACATTAACAACTTTAAAATGATTAATTTTGGCACTTTTCTGAGGGGAAATTTGTTTTCTTTTGGCCTCCTGACGTGACCTTCCGTGACCCCGCACAGAGCCACACCTTTGCGCGTCAGCCGGAGAGTTAATTGAATCAAAGACCTAGCCAATCAGCGAAGAGGAGGCCAAAGGCTAATTAATATTCATAAGCGGGGCCTCATGATCCCGTACATAGCAGTGTTCCCGCCAGGGGGAGCGAAGCCCGCCTAAGGTCTCGCATTTTAGACTATTCAGAAGGCTTTATATTGTATCAGTTCTTAGGGGCATATCTATGATAATCGCAGCAGTCACTTAACTTCTCTTCAGGAGTTTAGCGTAACACTATTTCAGGTCAAACCGTCAAAGGCAACTAAAAACAAACTTTAACGTTACTGAGTTCAACAGTACTTATAACTTGTTATCCGAAGTTGAAATGCTAGCGATGGTATTTTCGCTGCGCTGTTAGCTCCGTGTGACTGTTGTTGACGGTCTTATAACGGTATATTTTGCACCCCTGTACCCTGGTATGAGTAACATTTGGTATAGATAGGCATAAGGTAGTTGGTAAAATGATCCAAGTAAAATTTTTGGCATAAAGTACTGTAAAAGGCTTAATTACAGCACTTTTTTGAGGGGAAATTGGGTTTCTTTCGTTCTCCATGCCATGACCTTTCGGACGTTCACCCCACAGAGCCGACATCTGCACCTGCGTCTAGCCGGCAGGAAGAGTTAATTCAATTAATGGTTCAGCCAATCAGCGAAGAGGAAAGCGAAGGCTAATTAATATTCATAAGCGGGACCACACAATACGTTAACTTGAAGACTCAGGCCGTACAGACTTCTCGCCAGGATTTTTTCAAAGCGTCGGACAGGGGTCCGGGGGCCGCCGAATGTCCCTGGCGGGGTCCAGGGGCAGGGCCACTGTGGGGGGGACCCAGGTGGGCGAAGCCCCCCCTCCCCCCGGAAGCTCTTGCATTTTAGACTATTGAGAAGGCTTCTTTTATCAGTTTTTTAGGGCCATATCTACGATAATCGTAGCAGTCACTTACTTCTCTTCAGCAGTTTGACTTTAAAATATTTCGGGTCAAAGCTTCAAAGACAACTAAAACCTCATAAACAACAAACTTTACTTAGCTCAACAGTATACAAAAATATTGTACGGGTTGCCATCCTTAGTTGAAGCGCTTATTTATAGCGCTAGTATCTTCGCTGCGCCGTTAGCCGCCGTGCGACTTTTGTTCACGGTCTGATATCCCTACGTCGCCGCCTCGCTGATATTCCCACGGACATGTTTCAAGAAAAATACCCAGCAAAAAACGCTGTTCTGCGTCAAATTCTATTCTATAAAACATGTGGGACTCAGTGTTACAGTCTAAATATTTTGTAGAAGCACCGCTGTAGGAAAGAAGGTCCAAGCAATGTAAAACATCACGTAGCATGAAGTTCGCTGTCAACTGGCACACAGCACATGACTGTTTGAAACTCTAAGTCTAATCAACAGCCGTATTTGATTGATAGCCGGCGGTCCTTTGATGAAGTCGGCGAAAGGTGCGTTAGTTAGAAAATCTGCGTTTAGTTTTGATACGTAATTATAAGTTAGACAGTGGCGAGAATGATTATTTTCTCATCAATATTTCTCTTCAGACTTATTTGAACTTAATTGTACTCAATCGTATCTTCCGGGTCTGGCAGGAAGTTGTTAAACTAAAATAAGAATAGGCTCGATGGCTGACGTATGGCTCCTAGTCAATAGATCAGCATTTTCTCTATAGTGACCACCTGTCTATAGTGGCCACATTTCCTAGTGCTGTTGTTGTTTGACATAAACTTTGAACATTTAAATTAAACTGCCAGAGTTTCAGCCCAATAAAACACTCTCAGCGCCAGGGTATGAACAGACTGACCAGACAGACGAAAATAAATCCTCGAACAAGGTTCAATCGTATCTTCCGGGTCTGGCAGGAAGTTGTTAAACTAAAATAAGAATAGGCTCGATGGCTGATTGCATACAAAGTAAAACAGTTTAACAGTTTTACAGCTTGAAGAAAACAAACGCTCCTACAGTACCTGCACCTGCTTGATAATTATTAAATCGTATGCCCTAGTTGAATAAAAAAAGTTCACTGCAATAATAAATGTACCCACATCACAAGGAGCTTATACTTTTTTTAAACTTACACCTAGTTATCGTACTGAAAATTGTTAATGACATTACATGAAGTCATTCAACAATTTTCAGTCATGATGAAAATTTTCTGAATGGAAGGTGTGATTATTGTCATTTTCTGAAAAATAGAAGCAAGCTCTGTTTTTACCTGGAATCAATTCACAATACCAGTCCACTTTGGGGGATAATGTACTGTTAAGAGGATGTTCCATTTTTGCGCAGGGGTGATTTGGAACAGTCCAATGTTGCGTGGGAAGGGGTATGGCTGAAATATGCTGTATTTGCTCTTAATCAAATGTCGGCCTTTCTAGTGTATTTTGGATGTGTAGCTTGTATATCATAAGGTGTGCATTTACACGTGTCACGGTCATTGGGACTAGCCATAACTATCATGCCGGTAGGGGACGAAGAGAACAGACAAGATCAGAAAATGGACAGGCATAGTACAAGCTGGAAAACAAAGTAAAACAGAAAAATCGAGACGAGTGGAGAAAACTGACTGCCAGATTTTCTGTGGTGCCCTAACAGTGAAATTGTTAGATTGGGCGATAGATGAGATGAGATGAGATGAGATGATGAGACTTGAATTGTACTGACAGCTTTCCTGATCATTGGAAGAATAGCTTGCTAACGGCCAGCTCAAAGTGAATCGAAATAAAACTCAAACGGTCTGATGAGCATTTTCGTATCACGTAGATTTTGACAGTTGTGAACGTTAATCATACATTGCACCTTGTCAGCAAACCCACAACAGAGAGTATTAAAGTGACGAGTTTTCAGAAACACTATGATAAAATCAGTTCCAGTGAGTTTTAAGTGCAGGTGGGGTTTGTCCGAAGAGCAAGAGATGTCTGATCTTACCTAACCTTGCCTTGTTTGGTCATATGAAAGTCATGAAAGGTCACTCCTCACAAACCACCACTTTGTACTACAAAGTGTATAACAAAATTCAGTGACACACACACGCTTTTTTCTCCCTTAACGTTAACGTTAACGGGGGGGATCCAATGTCCGGTAACTGTTCTAAGTGAATGCGCATGGCTTTTGTCATCGTACGTTTTACTGACAACCCATCAAAAACAATTTAAGATCTTGTTAACAACCATATAACTGTGATTTAAGCTGTGCAGACATATGTTTCCTTTAACGGCAGCATTCCGAACTTTACTTTGACAGCGCGCGAAAGTTTTGGCAGGTTTGGACTTGCGTTTCAGTGGAACGTTCTAACACAAAAAAGGGGGTCCAAACTCCGATAAGTTAACAACCAATCCATCTCTGCATATCTTTAAGCATCCTATGCATGCAAAATAACACTAAGCTTCTGCAATACTATTTTTGTCACAAATATATGCAATATTTTGAATTACGATGCATATTTAAATACGTTTACTTACAAGGATTACCTCTCACGGTGAAACCAACCTGTCGCCAAAAAGAAAAATGGCGGCACTTTGTTTACGTCTGCCTGCGATTACACTTTTTCACTTTCGGCTTCTGTATTTCCTGCTTCAACCTCGTTTTTAACAGCAGAAATGACTACAGGATTTCTTTAGTCGGCAGGGATCGATTTTCTTGAATGATTGGTACTCTACTGACGGGTTGACTAACTCCATCGTGTTGAGCATCGCTCGGCTTCCTTCATAGGTGATTGACAAAGATGGCGGGGTTGACAGGGTCGTGAACATGCGGCATAATTCAGCTCCGATTATCCAACTATAAACGCAAAGACACGGCATAGCTGTGCTTATTTAGGAAGTTTTATAGATAGCATTCTCATCTGTGGTGGTATCTTTTCACATTTCGTATTTGACGATGAATTATTTAATAGTTTCCCGGGCCATGTTCTCGATATGTTCGCTCGTCAGCATGCACGGAAGGCGTCAAACATGTGTACTTTTTTCAATCGTTATCTGTTGGGGCTTACCAACTTGGACACATACTCTGACTTTTCAGTTATTTACAACAAGGTTTAGTCCATAACAAGTTGCACTTATTATGTGCAGACACTTATGCATATCTCCGCAAAAATGATTTTAAAATCCTACCGGACTTTGGACCCCTACCGGACTTTGGACCCCTCCCGTTAAGTGTTTCAAATTTGGTCAAATTTGATTGTAAGGTTGCGAAGCAGTCGGTAACGAGGAAATTGGTTGCGGAATTCCTGTTTGTTGAACGTTTTGTGCCAATCTACCCAAGGCACCAACATTAAAGTTTTGCATGGGAGTCATTCAGCACCAAGGACAAAGAAATCTTTCTCAGTGTGTCACTAGTAAACACTGGTCCCAAGCCTGGGGGCGAGGCTAACTGTTGATGCATCATATGTCAACTCTGTCGCTAGTGTAGGATGTTAAAACACCAGGCGAGCACGTTAAGTCGTCAATGAACAGAATTGTGTGCGTGTATGGTAGTTACAAGTTTTCTAAATACAAATAGAGTAGATTTTACTCTCTTAGATAATTAATGTTATGGTAGCTAGTATACTCTCATTTCAACTAATTTGAACTTATATAATGTGTAATTTTGTTTGTTTTATTGCCAGATTAGTTTGTTTACTAGCTACATCCACCGTAAGTTGAGCCCGTTTCCAGGCAACCTGATTGTTCACACCATCGTGACGTCACGACTTAGATACTTTGACAGCCCAGGCAAGGTGCGGCCGTGTTCCAGGCGTGCTCGTGCTAAAACTCACAATTTCAGCAGTCATACGCCGTGTTAACCACCGGTAAGTGGCCTAAATATTGTTTAGACATTGTTGAAACTACCACCACCATGGGGGCGGGTTAAGTTGGTAAGAATCGGAGTTATCGGCGTCAAAAGGGCGACCTCTGACGTGAGAGCTTCTGTCTGAGGAGCCGCCATCTTGACGACTGCATCTGTTGACACCGGAGAGTCGACAGACAGAAACAAGCCTTAACAGTGATGATAGACTGAACTTACGTAGATTTTAGTAGGATACACAGTCATCATACGTAATTCCTTCAACAGCAACTCCAACTCAGCAGTTTCTGGTTAAAGTTACGGTGAGCAGTTTTTATGATCTAAAAATAATATCATCACTTAGAAATGTAGCAGAACATTTTCTGTAGACAGTACTACAAATCTAACAAATTATATTTTCTACTGTGATGATTTGCAACTGCAAATCTTTTAGTCAGTTGTTACGATGTACAGACTTGTAGTTCCCCCATGGTATCGCTTTTCTACTGTGATGATTTAGTAATTATAAAATGCAACAAAGTTTGTTCTACTGTCCGAGAACATTTGTATATCTGTGGTACATTTTGTTGTTTGTAAAGACATGAAACTCTCTGACTTGATCAGAATAGTTTGTTGTAAGGTGTCACATTGAGGTAAAAATATCTTAGGATAGACTTGAAATTGTTGGTTTTCTGACAAGGTAGGTACTGGTTCTCTAGTTTTTGAAAGGAAAAAGTACAAATTACGGAGGTAGGTTTCGCTACTGTTTATGATATTACCGGTTAGATGATGAAAGATGAAAACAAATCAAGATTTGGTTCTTTAGCATTGCTATATTTTTGGTGTAACCACAAGGGTGGAACCAATAATGCCTTCTTTCAGTTACCTTTAAATATTTGACTCCTCAGGCTACAACATTGAGCAGTATAGAGAAGCCATATTAAGATCTTGCCATGTCTGCAACTTGTGATAAAAACATAGTTATCAAATTTGTAACGTTAACTACCAGTCCCAGTTTTTTCTGTTGTTAGTGCGGAGAAAAAGCGAGACATGTAGGCTGGAAAATGTTTGACAACTAAGTTTATTGAAAGTCCTTAAAACACTGTAAAACAGGAGAAATTTTAGAAAGTCAAACTTAGAAATAAGAACTTATTGTGTGAGATTAAAAAGCTTCAATATTTTCTGTTCTATCAATCCAGATCCCATATTAATCACCATGGCATACAGAAGATTAC
The DNA here is from genome assembly GCF_000003815.2 of Branchiostoma floridae. Taxonomy (NCBI): domain Eukaryota; kingdom Metazoa; phylum Chordata; class Leptocardii; order Amphioxiformes; family Branchiostomatidae; genus Branchiostoma; species Branchiostoma floridae. The sequence continues at coordinate 1,032,610 of NC_049988.1, read as the reverse complement.
TTGAACTACAGGAGTCCCATCAGTTGTTCCGCGCCCCCTCCCCTCCCCCCGACCCTAACACAGTCAACAAGGTACTACTGGCTCTGGAGCGAGAAACCCGCAACCTTCAGCAGGAGGCAAGTCAGGACCGAGAAGTCAGGCGCCACAGACCACAGAGGCCTCCTGTTAACAACAAGAACAGGTGAGCAGCTTTACATATTATACATGTCTGAGTCTTTTACCACACAACCACAGACCACAGAGGCCTCCTGTTAACAACAAGAACAGGTGAGAAGCTTTACATATTATATATGGGTTCTTTACCACACAACCACAGACCCCAGAGGCCTCCTGTTAACAACAAGAACAGGTGAGGAACTTTACATATTATACATGTCTGGTTCTTTACCATACAACCATAGACCACAGAGGCCTCCTGTTAACAACAAGAACAGGTGAGCAGCTACATGACATCAGCTTCACATTTGGGGTTCTACACAACCAAAGGATGTTATCTGAAAGAGTTACCATAATCTTTCAGCTATCATTCTCTGGGCTTAATAAAATCTACTTACCTTATGTAATTATTTACCACAGTGCTTTAATTTTGTTTTTCAGATAGTTCCTGGTTTTATTTTCTGCACATTGTTGTGTCAGTACATTGCAAATGAAACACAAATTAAAGCTGATTTTTTACTTAGATTTGATGGATGAGAATATCTTCAGCAGAGGTCGTGTATTTATTGAACGTACCTTGATATCTTGTATAACATCTGACGATTTGAAGGTAACCCACACTTCTTGACATCCATCTTAGGTACTCAAGAACCTCACCCACAGACGAGGAGCGCCATAGAGCCTTGGACCAGCACGCTGAACGATTGTACCACCGCAAACTGCAGACCCAGATGTTTGGGGAGGACCTCAGCACATCCAAGCTGCCGACCAAGAAGCAAGGTAAGAAAGTCCGCGCACAGGAGAAGCTCCAACAAATCAAGGAGGAGCACCTCAACACCGTGCCATACAGGCATGAACACCAGCGGCTCCGAATGGCGCGCACCACGGCCATGTTCGGCAAGGACTTGTCTAGGAAGTCTTCAACCCGTAGAGCACCTGCACAGCCCAGCCTGGTTGGAGTACAGAGTTCTGAGGGAATGATGGGAGAGGAGAGAAGGCAGTACCGGATGTATCCTGACGACGATGAAGAAACCGTCTACGTAACGCTGGAAGAGCGCCGCCCTCACAGAAGGAAGCAAACAGCTGCCACGGACTCCGAGAAAACCGGTAAGAGTTTTGAAACTTTTTTTATGTATATAGTAGAAGCCGTTTAAGTGCACAGCCTATTTGCCAGCATATTTCGTGCAATTATCCGGCTGGTGCAATAATGTTATCCAGCTGGACAGCCCTGGTTTGGGATTTTGGAATTCCGTGCAGTTAACAGAAGTGTGCGTTAATCTGTTAGCGTGCAATTAACTGGCTTCTACTGTGTATAGAAAATATTGACTAATCTATACTCTTGTTTTCAGCCTTTAGGCATAGCATCCAACCTTAACAAATGCATTGTGTCAAATATTTTCTTTCCTTTTCCATTATTTGCAAGCAGACAAAACAATCAAGGATCATAATGTTGTTGACTTTTTCTACGGTAACCTTAAAGTTTAGTTTATTAGGAGACAACCAGGGCTTGTTGACAATTCTTAAAAGGGGGACTTGGTGCTCACAGTCCTTAAGAGTTAACTGTTCTGCAACTACTAGAGTTTTTCCTTCTTGAAACTGTATATCAACAAACCCTCCATGTTTCATACCTTGTAGCCACAAAGCTGCCATCCCTGACTCCACAGCGCCACAGTCTGACTGGCAAGAGAACTGCAGCAGACACCACCGTCTCTGACCGCCCCCTGGTAGGTTGTAGTTGAATGATCTTTTTGAAATTTACAGTTAACACTTTTGTCACCAGATTTCAGTACAAGGAAGTCACACACTTGAAGTCGCGTCTTTCATGAATAATTTGCATTAAGGTAAGAATTTTCATGGTTTACTGTCACAGGAGTCGTCACTTAAAGCCATTTATGTCTCTTTGCCACCACCAGCTGATGAAGGACCCAAAACCTCCAGTTGCCGCAAAGTCTGACAACAACATGGCAGCAGAGAAGCTGAATACCAAGAAGCGAGCATCCCACCGCAGGACGAGAGACAGCCGGGCCCTGAAGCGGCGCTGTGAGAGTCCCAGCGGCCCCGTGCGCAGCAAACACTAAGTCCTCAGGTTGCCCTGACATCCCTCATAGTGTACATGTATGTGGTGGTTCATAAACACTGTACAACTCACGGATGGTAACATTGCAAGGAAACCCCTAGAAAAGTCCATTTCCCTTGGTTGGTCAAAACTCTTCCTCTTTCTATGAAATATATTGAGAACATATCTTAAAAAGTTATGAATTTATTCCCAGTTTTTGACCACTGAAGGTGTGTGATTTGAAATGAGATTGGCAGGTATAATTTTGCTGTTATTGAAGTTATCATTGATAAAAGTTGAAAAGAAAAGGGGGGGACCAAACACCACAGACCTGCACATGAGGGATGACAGGGCCAACTCTGACTAGAGGAATTTCCATGGCACATGATATAGAGAAGCAGGCCTTTAAATTGTCATCTAATTGGCTTCTTTATCCATCATTGCTATGGACTGTCTAGTCAATAAGTAGTAAGATCAGGGGGGTGTCCGAATGTTGTTGCAATTCAGTTCAGAGATGCCACAAAGTCTAACTTTAAGTCTAAGTGCAATAATCAAGCAGTAATATCTTACTGTAACTGAGTGATACAAAGGGAGGCCACCTGGAGGGTGGCGGCAACACACTGTAAATTACCTTAAGTTGACCTCTCGATTAGCGACTACGTGTCCCGAAAGAGGGGATTTCCTTAAGGGTGGGTGTGTTTTGGCAATGTTGACTTACCCGAGACTGACAATAAGGGTGGACCACATGCGGTGTCATATTTTACTCTCACTCTGATAGGAGAGTTGCCAGTGCTAATAGACCAATGCACAGACTTCTTTTTAAATGCATTGTAACTACAGAGGTGAGACGCAACTGAGCCCTGGTATTTACCAGCCATTTGATACGAGACAGAGAGTTGTGATTAAAATAACTCTGTCAACATTGATGGAAACGTTAGGACCAAAGGTCCTTGAATGATTCTTCAACTCGAATCGGAAGAATCTGATTTTTAAAATTCATTGGTCGTAAAATGACCGTTGTGAACAGTTTTGATGTGCAGAATGCACTCCTGGACCAGCAAAAAATGCCAACATCAACACAAACCTCTGTTGATGGAAAAGTCGGGACCAAAGGTCCTTGAATGATAATAGTCGAATCAGATTAGAATCTTCTAAAAAGATTCATTCTTCATGAAATGACCATCGTGAACAGTTTGGATATGCAGAATACACTCCTGGACCAGAAAAAATGCCAACATCAACACAAAATTCTGTTGAAGGTAACGTTAGGAACAAACTGTCCTTGAATTATTCTTATGTTCAAATCATAAGAATCTTGAAATGTCACTCTTTGTAAAATGTCCTTTGTGAACAGTTTCAATGTGAAGCATGCACTCCAAAATAAAATGCCAAATTACAATGTGTATGTCAGATGGAACAGTCACATCAGAGAGAAAAATGACCCTATTAGTGCATTAGTCATATAACACGCATAACTCTTGGCCATTCAAATTAGATAAAAAACTTGCAAGTTGGTTCTGCCTCTGGACTTTGATGGACCCCAGGAGTACTAACACTGTAGTGTGTTCAACTCTCTACAGTACTCTGTTCTGTGAAGTTTGTAGAACTTTTTTTTACACCGACATCCGTTTATGAACCTATGAGGACTTTCAGTCATAACAGTAAAAGAACACGCCTAACTCTTGGCCAATTTCAAATTAGATCAAAAACTTTCATTCACAAGTTGGTTCTGCCTCAGGACTTTGATGCACCCCAGAAGTAGACACAGTAGCATTTTACTCTTGATCTACTATACTGTAACAGTACTTGTGTATAACAGTTAGTTGAATGTGTGAGTCCTATAGAACTTTGTAGTTATTTAGCTTTCCACACTAACAGACAGTACAGCCAGCAATAATATTGTTAAATATTGTTTCCGTTATTCTAATTTCCAAATGTTACATGAAAATGTGGACTTTAGCACAGATTGATAGTGCACTAATGGCAAACCCACTTCAGTTAAACAGACCACACAGTATTCTACACTGCAGCTGGGGTTGGAAAGGGGCGGGCAGGGTCAACTCCACAGACGGTAGACACTTGGCCCTCCTAGACTACTTCAACCTCTCCCACTGCACCATCTTGCAGATATGTCTGTGTCTTCCAGCGAGCGATGGCTGTCCCATCCTCGCTGGACCCCACATTCATGTCTGCTTGTAGCTAGCCTCCTTCACAGCCTTTGATAAGTGCTGGCTGAGTTATTATTAGGGGGAGCAATGATTCGTAATTTTCAACACATGGGCTAGGTTATTTTGCCGGGAGGGTCATGTCTGTGCCCTATTTTTTCCCTGTAGTATACCCGTTCCCATGATTCCCTACCCTTTTCCCATCATTCCCTACCCCATTCCCATCATTCTCTACCCTTATTTCCCTTGGGTGCAGACACCACCTTTTTGGCTTAAGAACCTCGCACATGTGTTGAAAATCTCAAATCAGTGCTCTCCCCAGCAATAACCGCCAGCGCTCGTGGAAGGCTGTGAAGGAGGCTAGCTTGCAGCAGTGGGAGAAGTAGGACTAGTCTGCAGGGACTTGTGTGTGCTGTCTGTGTGGGGAGATCTTGTACCAAACTGGAACCACCCCGGCTGAAGTGGAGATGTACTGCCTGGTCTTCTCCGACTGGAGTTGGTTTGCGACATGTGCACCATCTGTGAAACGTTTTCATCTTTTTCTTCTACTCTATTTTTATTTCTAACTATTCCTTACCCATGTCATTCCATACTACCATTCCATTTCATCTTTCTTCATTTTCATCTTTTTTACTACTTTATGCTATTCAGTTCAGTTTATCGAAATCAACTTGCATGACTTTTTGTACACTATAAATCATAGCCACACGAACTTCTTTGATTTACAAAGTCACTACCCTAATTTTATAAAACATGTGAATGAGTAAAACAAATTGGTAAAATTGAAATCAACTTGAAATATAGTTTGCAATGAAAGATAAAGCAACGCATACATTTTATACCTCCAATGCAGAACAGGTATTTGAGTTTGAATCACAACAAAATATTGGAAGTGCACACACTCAAGTCCATCACTTAAAGCAGCATTAAAAGAAGAGCAGTGTTTCAGCGTGGTCACACCTAGATGTTTGTAGATGTGATTCGGATCTTATCTGTAAATTAATCCTAGAAAGGCACGTTCGGGTTATGAGGCTATTTACAGGTGAATGTTTAAAACACAATGTATATTGCACTTGATGATAAATGTTCTTCATGTTCAAACGTATTTGGGCTCTAGCATACTTGTACCACAATGTATATTACGTATTTTGGCTCAGGGGTACTTGTACCACAATGTATAGTATTACGTATATTGGCTCCGGCATACTTTACCAAAATGTATGAGTATTTTGGCTCCGGCATACTTAACCACAATGTATATTACGTATTTTGGCTCAGGGGTACTTGTACCACAATGTATATTACGTATTTTGGCTCAGGGGTACTTGTACCACAATGTATACGTATTTTGGCTCCGACATGCTTTACCAAAATGTATACGTATTTTGGCTCAAGCGTACTTGTACCACAATGTATGTATTACATATTTTGGCTCAGGCGTACTTGTACCACCTTGTATACTGTATGTTCATGATATTGCACTTAATAAATGTTCTTCATGTCCACGTATTTTGGCTCAAGCGTACTGATCTTATACGTGTAGGTAGTGATGGAAGTCATTTAGTAACTTTTGGATGGAATGTAAAATGTCCTATGTTTGAAGAGGTACTTCGGCCACATTAAAGGGGAAAGACTGGCAACCCCTTTCTGTAAAATATACTCAACAATACTGTCCCTGGTGCTGAATGACACACCGACAAGACTGGTGCCCCTGACCTTGGTGCTAAATGACAAACCAACAAGGCTGGTGCCAATGTCCCTGGTGCTGAATGACACACCTACTAGACTTGCGCCCTGTCCCTGGTGCTGAATGACACACCTACTAGACTTGCGCCCTGTCCCTGGTGCTGAATGACATACCAACAAGACTGGTGCCCCTGTCCCTGGTGCTGAATGACACACCTACTAGACTTGCGCCCTGTCCCTGGTGCTGAATGACATACCAACAAGACTGGTGCCCCTGTCCTTGGTGCTGAATGACACACCAACAAGACTGGTGTCCCTGTCCTTGGTGCTAAATGACAAACCAACAAGGCTGGTGCCAATGTCCCTGGTGCTGAATGAAACACCTACAAGACTCGTGTCCCTGTCCCTGGTGCTGAATGACATACCAACAAGACTGTTGCCCCTGTCCCTGGTGCTGAATGACACACCAACAAGACCGGTGCCCCTGTCCCTGGTGCTGAATGACACACCAACAAGACTGGTGCCCCTGTCCCAGGTGCTGAATGACACACCAACAAGACTGGTGTCCCTGTCCCTGGTGCTGAATGACACACCAACAAGACTGGTGCCCCTTTCCCTGGTGCTGAATGACACACCAACAAAACTGGTGCCTGTATCACTGGTACTGAATGACACACCAAAAAGTCCGATACCCCTGTTCCTGGTTTTGAATGACACCAACAAGACTTGCGTCCCTTTCCCTGGTGCTGAATGACACACCAACAAGACCGGTGCCCCTTTCCCTGGTGCTGAATGACACACCAACAAGACTGGTGCCCCTTTCCTTGGTGCTGAATGACACATCGACAAGACTGGTGCCCCTGTCCTTGGTGCTGAATGGCACACCAACAAGACTGGTGCCCCTGTACTTGGTGTGAATGACACACAAAGAAGACTTGTGTCCCTGGTGCTGAATTACACACCAACAATATTGGTATCCCTGTCCCTGGTACTGAATGCCACACCAACAAGACTGGTGCCCCTATCCCTGGTACTGAATGACACGCCAACAATGCTGAATTGCACACCAACAAAACTGGTGTCCCTATCCCTGGTGCTGAATGACACACCAACAAGACTGGTGCTCCTGTCCCTGGTACTGGATGACACCAACAAAACTGGTGCCCCTGTCCCTGGTGCTCAATAACACACCAACAAGACTGGTGTCTCTGGTGCTCAATAATACACCAACAAGACTTGTGCCCCTGCCCCTGGTGCTGAATGACTCACAGACCAATCTAGTGTCCCTGCCCCTGCTGCTAAATGACAAACCTTCAAAACTGGTGCCCCTGTCCCTGAATTACACATCAACAAGACATGTGTCCCAGTCCATGGTGCTGAATGACCCTCAAACAAGACTCGTACCCCTGTCCCTGGTGCTGAATGACACACCAACAAGACTGGTGCCCCTATCCCTGGTGCTGAATGACACACCAACAAGACTCGTACCCCTGTCCCTGGTGCTGAATGACACACCAACAAGACTGGTGCCCCTATCCCTGGTGCTGAATGACACACCAACAAGACTCGTACCCCTGTCTCTGGTGCTGAATGACACACCAACAAGACTGATGTCCCTGTCCCTGAATGACACACCAACAAGACTGGTGTCCCTGTCCCTGAATGACACACCAACAAGACTGGTGTCCCTGTCCCTGAATGACACACCAACAAGACTGGTGTCCCTGTCCCTGAATGACACACCAACAAGACTGGTGCCCCTGTCTCTGGTGCTGAATGACACACCAACAAGACTGATGTCCCTGTCCCTGAATGACACACCAACAAGACTGGTGTCCCTGTCCCTGAATGACACACCAACAAGACTGGTGTCCCTGTCCCTGAATGACACACCAACAAGACTGGTGTCCCTGTCCCAGGTGCTGAAAAACACGCCAACAAGACCGGTGCGCCAGTCGCTGATGCTGAATGACACACGTACAGAGTCAGACTTGAGACATAGAATTGATATTTTTTGTATTTTATTGCAATTATTGCAGCATCACCTTATATCACATTCACAGTATACTATTCTTATATAAACTCATAACAAATCTTATTTGTCCATGAGAGTTGCAACAAATGATTCACGAGGATGTACGGTTATTCTTCAACTTGTATAAACGGTGCGATGAAAACTTCAAAATTGTTGACATAATAGCAGTTGCAGTAACTGTATGAATATTTTCTCCAGTCATAGTTGACACAGTTTGTATCAAGAATGGCTTATAACTCTTTTTTCAGTGCAGTCATACTAATTCATTCTAAACCAACTTGCTGTAGTCATGATATAAATACAACGATTTGTATTCAAATATACTTAATATTTATTTATTTAAACACACATCACTACCAGCGGACCAGCCCCCTGCTGTAGTGGCTTGCACATGTGTGGCCCAAGGGCTACTCGAAATGGAGATGGGCGCCACCCCAAAAGCATCTGCACAGATGTAAGGGTAACTTTAACTTTATTTATTCATTTGGGTTTATCACCGATGAAGTGGAGGGCAAACCAGGCTTGAAAGCTGGCCTCCCGCATAATAATATTATGAAATAATACCATTAATGCTCCTTTCAGAAGTGTCCAAATGGTGCAGCAATTTCTAGAATGGCTGAAAATGGCAGAGGTTCCATTAATATAAGCCAGTTTGCTTGAGTGCGGCAACACTTTGTGCCGTATGTCCTTTCTGTACTTGCCACACTTTGTGCCCTTGGATATAACAACACCAAAGTTACTTTCAGCATATTTAGGCACAAAAACTACAGCAAGAATTTACTTTCTACAAAACACGCATAGTAAATACATCTTTCCACTCCGTGGATGAGAATTAACGAGTTTATCTCTTACCTTAACACCTATAAGTTTTATAACGTTCAGTATCATTATGTAGTTTTCAGTTATTCATGCAATAGTGTGCTTTACATGAAACAAACCTCCTCGCATGAACCTACTTGGATTAGTTTGGTACAATGTCCATTACCAGGTGTTAGTTTGATATATTTGCTACTAAGAATGTGCAAAATGCTTTGAAACAATAGCTTTATAAACTGAACTAAACTGCCTCTAGTGAGTATAGTAGTCTAAGATACGTACACGTAGTGTACAGAACGGATCACTCGGCTTTGCTTCGCAAACGAAATAGTTCAAATAGTTCCATGTAAAATATACAAAGAGCCTTAGAGCCAGTCACCACTACCAAATATTGAATTCTGTACTTCTTTTCTCTTGTATTTCTCGGAAATAAATGCCATGTATTACAAACTATAAAAAAAATCTGTTTATCAAAGCAGACAAATTTAAAGTCGCCTATGACTTTACAGTGACCTTTTACACCTTCTAGACCAAATGCTGACTGTGTTCTACATAGTGATTTTCGTCAACCTTTCTAAGTGTTTGAGTGCAAGGTTGGATTCAACATTCTCATGTGTTGGTTCACAATAAAGACGATGCCTCTGTGGGGCCAAATGAATCTATGACTAGTTTGCTGTCGCTGAGGTCAACGCACATTGCACCAGTATTCATCTTTTAAATCCAATAGAAATCACCATTTTGGCGACGCCTCAGGGGCAAGCCTAAGTAAAGTATAGTATTTTGTGCAGTCTGCAAGAATTCTAGTAAGTGTACATTTTGTCCACAGGAATGCTAGACAGTCCATAGGAATGTGTGGAATGATTTGTTCACAAGTATTCTGGAATTCTACAGGGATTTTGTATACAGGAATGCTAGTCCACTGAAATGTTGGGAATGTTAGTCCCCAGGAATTCTAGGACTTGTACAGGAATTTTGTCCACAGGAATGCTAGTCCACTGGAATGCATGGAATGTTAGTCCTCATGATTTTTAGGAATTGAACAGATTTGTTTTTCTAAAGGACTGCAAGTCCACAGATTAATTCTGGGAATGTTCCCAGGAACTGTATGTGTCAAGATTGGACGGTAAACATTTTTCAAAGTCAAGAATCTGCTGGCTGCAAAACCAGCATACGAATGACTCTCCATTACTGGATCAAAGGATGAACTAGGAAAAATCTTCTTGACAGAAACTTCCGGTTGATTCCCGGTTTAAGTTGTCTTGGAAAATATTCACCTCTATTCAGAGATTCTCGTTGTAATAAAGTTTTTATTGCCTATCTTGTTATGGTTTCTTGCAAAGGTAAGGCCATTTCTTCCGGCATCGCCTGTCATTCCATTTTCCTCCTCTGCCACTCTGGGAAATGCAACACGTAGACGAGTGTTAGTTTCTTCAGCAGTGACCTGTCACTTGTTACTTCAGTCTTTCTTGTCTTAGAAGGAAATGATTCAATATTAGAATGTTAAGTGTTAGAAACCTGGTCCAATAAACAATACTCTAATTTGCAAAGAGAAGTCCTCTTCTAGATTTGTAATTTTCTTATAAAAGTCAAAATGCGTTGATGCTACTTTTTTTTTATTTTTAGAGAAAAAAAGAATAAAAGAACAAACACCTTGGAGTACATCGCAACACACGCCTCTGTAGCAAGGATCCAGCCGACGGCGTTGTTAGGTTCACCAGGGTTCCAGTTACTGTAGGTGACTGGGGACCCATCACACCACGTCCAAGATTCTCCATCTTTACGAAGTCCAATCCACACCTCTTGGCTAGGGGCTGCAGGTAAGCAAGTGCAAAGTGTCTATAATTGATACATTTGTAATAATAAAAATAGCAGTACTACATGCATATTGCTCAACTATTGTGATACGATATTTGGCAACCAGTCTAACTTATCACCATAAAAATGGTGCTATTATGATTTTAACATGCTCAAGAATATCTACTAGTAGACTTTTATAGAACACATGAAAATTTACATACAAATATGTTACTGTTATGTTTTGATCAGTTGTACGCTATGGGAATGTTGGTATCATGAATCTAAAACTAAGAACAGACAGAATTAAATGTAGGTTGATGTTGGCTAAAAGGGTATCTTTTCGAATCATAATTAAGACTTGTCATAATCAAATACAAAGAGTAACAGTTGAATATGACCCACATTTTGAGATGAGACTTTGAATGAAGTCATTCTCCTCCTGACTTGTGATAGACGCCAAACCTGCACCATATTTCCCACACATTGAGTGTGCATCAGACCATCTGACATGGTCTGTCATAAACTTGTAGCAGTGGCTGTTGTGTTCCGTCCATCCATGTTGACAAAGTTTGGCTGTAACAAAATGCAAGTTTGTTGTTTTCGCGATGATGTAAGAAAAAAGTGGTCTTTTGTTTGTGTCGATCGACATATTATAATGTTTTCGAGTGGCGTATTATCAATGTTTTGTGTGTGTGTCTGTTACATATCTCACATGTTTGAGTGTCCCATTTTGAAATTTATAAACTGCCGCCATTAACTAACCAAATAAGCCACTGATTTGCATAATCAGTGTTTAATTGGGTTTCATGTTTTCATATTAGACAGTGAAAATGCTAACAGCCCAATGTTTCAAATTATAACACTATTAAGTTCCGTAGATGTTTTTCTTTGTTATCTAAAATAGAAGACCAAACTAGAAATATACGACATGGATGACAGCGCGCATCAGATACATTAGCAATGTTTACACTTCTGATGCTGAACTTCTCAATGGTACTATTTTGAGAGGGTCTGTATGCTCTTTTCTGTAAGCCACAGGCAGCCAATTGATTTCCCCCATTCGTACAACAGGGACATCCGTTTAGCGAGGTGGCCACATTTTGTGTGTATGATTAAGCCTAGCGTAATATTTACACAGGGGGTTCTTCTAAATTTAGTGTTAAACGTTGTCGATGACTCCCCGTGCATACCCTCTTTTGAGGAATAATTTTTAAGCACACTTCGATCAATGTTGTAGCCACACAGGGTCTGCATGATAAAAAGGATACATACCACCATCCGGGCAGCAGAAACGGGCTCCATAATCCAGACACGTGCTGTCTTTTTGGTCTTCATTCCTACAGACGAGGCCTTTTGTTGTATCATAGAAGGCGAACTGTTCTCCCGTCAGTGACGCGTCCTGCCCGGTGCTGATGACGCGGGCCTGGATGTCTGTCGGCGCGCGGCAGATTCTCCCGGGGTTCTCTTTGCGGAGTCCGGTCAGGGTTTCCCAGTCCCCGGTGCCGGGCCCCGTGGGGTCGTCACGATCGAACCATCCCGTCCAGCTGGCGCATCTAGCTGAGGCTTTCAAACAACAGGCACTTGAGTTTGTTTGCAATGTTATGAATGAGATGGCAATATGATATGAAACAAGAACTTACTAATAAGCAATTATATCAATATCTGCCATTAGTTACTGAGAAAATAAGGATAGGAAGAATGAAATTGGTGGCTCATTGTGTCAGACATCCAGACACCATTGCCTCAAAGTTTGTACTCTGGGAACCAACAAAAGGGAAAAGAAGCCGAGGGAGACCAAAGCTGACTTTCACCGACAACCTGAGATCTGATACCAACTTAACCGAAGTGAAGAAAATCAAGTCCCTGATGGAGGATAGGGCAAGATGGAGCACACTTTCAAGTCTGGTTCGAGTGGGAGCTCGACCAAAGTAAGTAAGTAAGTAAGTAAGTATAATATGAGAAAAAAAAACATGAGATACACAAACAAATGCACCATGTATCTATTTGAAGGCGTGACGTGCCATCATTATGTATTTTACACAGAAAAACCAACAATTTGCAATTAGACTATCACTGATTTAAATGCAAGAAGTATTGCCAACAAAATGTGGCTGAAATCAAGGGTGACCGAAAAATCCCATCGATATCTTCCGAACATTACTTAACCTAATCTCAGATTCCTCCGTGGCGACGACAGTAACATAAGCTGGGGAAGGACTTTAACCGGCAGAGGAGTAAAATTCGCGTGGCCAATTTTGCTCCTCTGCCGGCTAAAGTCCTTCCCCTGCTTTATGATGCTGTCTTGCCACGGAGGAATCTGCTTGGAGATTAAACTTACCCGTGGTTGATCGAAATGTGGTTGTTGGTAATTCGTCGGCAGTCACACCGCTGTTCGTTAATGGCAAGTACGGTGGAGTTGAGTTGATCAGTATGAAGTCGTCGAATGCCGAGTTGTTTTCTTTGTAGAATGTCGTCTTGAAAGGAGTATCGGATTCTAAGATCACCGTACCATTATGTTGCAGCGTTGAGGTAAACACCACCTAGATTCATAAACACATAATTATTCGTAAGGTAACGCATCCTAACGTCTAGTAGAGTATATCATCACATCATGCCATTGATTACCAACTGCTACTAAGGACGTTATATCACGTCCTTGCTGCTACTAAAAACAACCTTGTTGCAGACTTGACCGGGCATTTTTCGCTCTCAGTTTCATGATTGCTAAATGGCTGAGTTCTTGTTGCGTTTGCCCTGGCCTGATTTAATTAAAAAAAAACACCGACGTGGCGTCACGTCGCGTGTGGTGTAACTGGTACAATGTTCTACTCGGAATCGAAAGGTTTCGAGTTCGATACTCGCCATGCCCCCGACGTTGTGCCATAGGGAAATGCACTTTACACGACCTTCCTCACTTCACCCAGGTGTAAAAATGGGTACCTGACCGAAGTTCGGTCGGGGGTTAACAGTCTGTCTGTATGTGGCGATATTAATATAAGTTACAAAACTTAAGTGCAGTGCCACATTGTCCCCGTCTGTCAAAAAGTTTTTTTAAATAATGAGAAATTAGTTTTTTAGATAATGAGAAAAAAAACACAAACGGCCATGCAAAAAGTCTTTTAAGGCCACAGCAAGTAAATTTGTTAATGTGTTGTAGCCCAATAGTTGTACTTGTAGAAGTGACACCATTATGAAAGAAGAAGAATACCCGAGGGGAAGATACCCGAGAGTGTAGTTGAAGAAATGAAACTTATTGGATAGTTGCAAAAGTGACACCATTATGAAAGCCATGAGTGTGGTTACCAACTTTGTTGGTGATGCCAGTCTATCACACTAGTGTCACTTTTACCACACCAGTACATGTCTTAGATACAGGAATGAATGCCTTGTTGGCTCTGATACCATGTTTTGTCCCTTTATTTCTTTTTGCAATATAGTCATCACAACTTTATGGTGCCTTTTTTGAAAATGTAGCCATCTTGTTTTTTTCACCCATCTTGTTTTTTTTCGCCCAATCGCACTATTTTTGCAACCTGCAGAGGATGTCATCCAAAAAATTTAGTTGCTGTGGCCTAAGCTTACCCTCCAAGCAGGAGTGAGCTGAGTGCCCAGGATGCCAGCGATGATGACTGATGCTACCACCAGAAGTCCACATCCCACTGCGAGCCAGCAGACTCTGCGGGATTTCCACTCACTCCACATTTCCACGACACGTTCTGAGATAAAACAGGAGTGGTGGAAAATGCATGTAAGCGCTTATCAAGAAATGTGTTTGATATAAGCGCCGATCAGAAAATTTGTTTGGCTCTCAAAATAGTTTTCCTTCTGCTCAGCATCATTTGCTGTCATGCAACAGGCCAGGCAAGACTTCATAATGTCATGAAGTATTTAGAGCCTTTGCATATTTATTTTTCATCTTAACTAATTAATTATGCAAATAAGGCTATCAGCATACTCAATTTTGTTCATGATGGAATTTCTACTAATTTACATATATTGTATGTGTCGAAGTCTTTTTGTTTGGCAGAATTCCACGTTTTAATTTCATTACAGATTATGCAAATGACTTGCACATTTACATTATGTAAGTATAGCGACGTGCATCTTTCAATTACTTGTGAGTAGGTAATCCTCCAATGGAATTATGTTACTTTTACATTAATCTGCAAATTAACCACTTATTTGCATAATTAGCATGGTTCATCTGCCAGAAATCATATACTTTACGCGTAGGAAAATCCTATCATAAAAAAGCCACAGAATTACAGGTTTTCTCCATTGATTATTTGAATTTAAGTCCTTATCATGCATAATGATGTATAATATGCATGTCATTGTTTATATCTCTGCCTAAACCACCTGTAAACCGAAATTTACGGAAATTCGTTTTTCTTTGTTTATTATCCTTGGTATCATCCACGAATTAAAAAAATATATACCTGCAGTTCCAGAACAAGCTGATAGGGGGTCCAAACCTACAATACTTCTCATTACATCAAAAGGTAACTGACAAAAAAAAAATTAAGACCATAGCATGTTCTGCTGAAGTGCCAAGGCCACACACCAGGGGGCAAACATTTGATATTGACCATAGCCTTCTCAACCCCTATCCACATATCATTACAATCCATTGAGAGGTTCTGAAGATCTGCTTAATACAAATGTCTGGAAAAACAGACAGACAGACAGACACGGCGCCAAAAACAAGATTTCTTTACGGAGATAACACCAAATGATATCACCAGGCCCATGGATAAAAGTACAGTTTTTATGATGTTTTGAGGCTCAAAATGGCCTGGATTTTGCTTAACGTTGAAATACTGTTAGTCCCAGAGTGTAAATCAATTTCCCACGAAATTCATAATTCATATAGATACATGAAATAACAATCATTTGTAGAACTACACGTATAATTTATTCTCTGTAAGGTGTACATGTTCACCTAATGTTATGCATTGTCTATCAACTGCTTGCTGGATAAAGTTTATGTATTTTCTTTTACGTTGTAAGAAACTATCCAGTGAAAACCTGAGCTGAACTGATGTTCATGCTGGACTTTCATGTTGGACGGTCACTTTTTTCTGATAAATTCAGAGACCCACTTTTAATTGTATTAGTCCGTAACTATTATGAAATAGTAATTAGTATTGATAGAAAGTTATTTGTAAATATTGTAATTTGATCCATTTATTTTCTGCATAGTTTTATTGTAAACCTCGACGCAATTCAGTGTTTACTGCAATGCCGATTTTATACATGTTTTGTCAATAAACCAATCACTACTACTACCAAAAATGCAAAAATAAAACGATTTTGTGATTCGAATTTTTATCAAACCTTCGTTGTTTACTTTAAGAATGACACTAACGGCTTATTTAATGGCTCTTATTCAATTAATTATCCTCCAAAGTCTTAGCCGACGAAGTTATTTTCAAAGAAGAAACATGTTTAACAATGTGGATACAGTGTCTATTTCTTTGTTTACAATGTGCTTTTAAATTTGGAACGTATGGTTCCTATAGTAAAAAAGCATACTTTAACAATTAACGCTAATTCACCTTTATCCGTGGGGTGACCTTTATCCGTTGCCTTTAAAAACAGAAAATTTAGGAGTTTTAAGTCTGCTGGCAGTGGTTTCAAATTTGCAATATTTTCAAAATGTTCCGATTTTAAACCACCGTCCGTCTACTCTATATCCCTAAAAACGTTTTTTGTACAAACAACGAATATAGGTTACCCTCGGATAAAGGTGAACCAGCGTTACATCAAAAATTTAAAATGTTGTATTCATTGTTGTAACGTACCTTTAGCCCTGTATGCAAAACTGACGTCCTCAGAATCTTTGTGCCCGTGAGGATCCTCTGGTTTGTCGTCAGAACAAGACTCCTCAACAACCGCCTTGCTTACTTCCTCAGGCACTTTGTACCGGTACACATCCTCCGGTTTGTTGTAGTCGTGAGAGCAATTATCTTCTTCCTCATACCCCTCGCTGACTTCTTCAGCCTCTCGGTACGCGTAGGTGTGTTCTGATTCATGCTCCGAACACACCACTACGTGATCTTTAATGTGAAGGTTTCGCGGTCCAGCCGCGGCAGGTTGCTCGTCGGTGGAGAAACCAAGAGCGGAGCCTTGTGGACTAGCTCCCGTCTGTTTTCCTTTAACCTTGCGGTCATAGGCAGGCTTCCCACGATTGGCAGCCTTGCTTTTTATCTTAAGTTCTTTCTCAGCGATGGAGGAGGACACCTCTTCTTTTACTTGATGGGTATGTTTCTCTCGTGTTGGAGCTGAGGACGTGTTTTCGTTGGGCACAGAGGGTTGACGTTCTGAGCTGATCTTGGAGACATCCACCTCTTTTGCATCATCCGCATGTCCACGCTGTGAATTCAGTTTCAAGACGTCCAAATCTTCCCCTTTCGAGTGCACTTGTTCAGGCGATGGCGTGATCTCCGTTGTCGCCATTGCTTCGTCTAACAAAAGGGCGTGACCAGAGGCGTCATTTTCTCCCCCACATATTCAATATCAAAACGATCCATCCATAGCTTCTTTGGCTATGATGTCAAAGAGGAAGTAGAGCCAAGAACTTTTTCAAAGGAGAGAAAGCTGTAGAAGGGAAATCTAACAACTAGAAATACCTTAGTTTGTTGCCAGACAAAGCTCGGGGTGACAGAACATCTCGAAATGTTCATGTGTATTACTGCGAAGAAGACCGCTATGATTTCTGACTTACACAACCAAGAAAACAAAAGCCAGACTTATTTAGAAGCACATGATCATAAAGCAAATATGCGCCCACGCCCATATGACGGTGCCATTAATAACTAAACTCTTATCAAAGAAACACGGTTCGAGGAGTATACCCAAATAAGGAGCTCAATTCTGAGACTATTGCTTTCAAACTACGTGACTGTGTAAAGTACATAGTTTTATGCATATCTATGTCGTGATGCACCTTACAGATTTCGACCGTTACGTAACTTTCAAAACAAGCTGTTAGGGAACCTAAACTTACATCACATGTCCAGGTCAAAGCTACACAAACCAGAATTTCTGCTGCAATACCATACTCACATACTAGGGAGCAAAACGACTCGACATTTACTTTCGTCTATCCGACTTCTACCCACATACTTAACATATTTACGATCCAGACAGAGGTTTTTATATACGGACATTATCGACCAGAGGACCGTCGGGACCATGCTAGTACATAAAGTTTGCGTTGTGTTTGGGTTCGAGCGTTGCTTTCACCAAGAATATTCCCCCACGTTGAATGTAAACCTGTACTATTTCTGACATCAGTTGTTTTTGCTGAAAAATATTTCCAGTGGGTTTTATCCTATGCCAAAATTAGAGAAAGTTTAAGAAACAATTAAGCAGTTGGTCTTTTACCTGATTATTAACGGGACATTTTCTCACCCCATACAGTAATTTGATGGAAGAGATAATAGCTAGACTTGAGGATGTGCACAGGCTTACAGCCTCCAGTTGTTACCTCCATGAAAAATGGAGGTATAGTTTTTGGTGTGTCTGTGTGTGTGGCCGCATATTTGCGCCAGCATAACTTTAGAACCTCTGGATAAATTGTAGTGATATTTGATATGTGGGTAGGTGTTTGGAAGACAAAGGTCAAGGTCGATTTTGGGCCCCCTGGTGTGTGACCTTAGTACTGTAGTAGAGCTTCGATTTTTTTTGAAACTCGGAATAAACTGGGGTGTGCCCCATTACCCAGGGTCCTATAACACCTTCTCTCATTCCTGCTTGGTTGCAGTTTGGACAAATTTGAATTTGAATTGAAATCCTGCTCTTGTGACTACGGGTGGGTGCCTATATACAGAAAATTCAGGCCCAGGTACGGTCCTGGTCCGGAAGACAGGGTCCAGGTCCGGACCTGAACCTTATAGTCTGTGAAAACTTTTGAGTGGGCATTATATTGAAAACAATGGTCCATTTTGCTACATTATCTGTTTGATGGAGAATCCGAATCCCACTGGCGTTTTAAAATCCTATTGTCATGTAAATCAATTAACACTAATGCCTTGACCAGGTTTGAGTGTAGAAACTTGGTAAAAATAACTATCAACTCTCCTCTACTCTTGTTATTTTCTTGGACTTATTAGCTGCAAAACACATAAATGCCTGTCGGTAATCTCTTCATTTTCTAATTGGTCCACAATCCTGTCCACTAATTTTTTAGGTCGTTTTTTCCAGAATGGCCTGACAAGAAAAAATGGTTTTGTACTGGTACAATGTACTGGTACCCACCCCTAGTTCTGACTACACATGCAAGAAAATTGGTCAATACAATAAGGATTCAGTTTCACTTTGGACACTCAACTTTAATTTCTTCACAGCATGGCTGCATTTGGTAAATACATTTCCAAACATTGATGATTGAAAATGACTGTAGAGAGAAAACATAGGACATATAGAATTGTCACAAGAGAAAATTGTTTCATAGATTACAGGTCTATTAATATCAAGGACCATTTTTTGAAGAACAAATGAATCAGATACAGTAGTTACAGAGATTCCCATTGTCGAAGGCACAATAAATAATCGAAGGCACAATAAATAAAGTCCAGCAAAAGTAAATCATTCCCTATTACCACTTTCCACTAGGAAGGCGCTCTTGTCGCACTCTCTCTGCCAACTGCAATTTGATCAGATCACTCAACAAGATGTATAGAAAAAGTACAAATCTTTTATTTTGGTATCATGATATACCCAGTATGAAATCAAAGGTTACAAACATCCATTTTAGGTCGCAGTAAGAGTGCAGCACGATCGCTGTCTAGTGAAAAGGGCCTTAAGACTACACATTCAACATGACATTGTCATATAATTAAATCTTACTAGGTGTTATGGGTGAAAGTCATAAAAAATTAATAGCCTGGCGCCTGTTCATCCGTAGGGTTGGACCAAGTTTTCTAAAATTAACTTGTCCTATCTGGCAAGTCCACAGAAAATTTACTTGCCCAAACTAACTTTTCACTTGTCCGGACATTTACATGACATTTGTCTCTAAGTATTTTCATTTCCATCTAATACATATGGAATTCCTTGTAATTTGTTGGCTCTATTTTTCTGTGTTGACCTGTGAATGCTTGATGGCACAATAAGTATGACAGTGACAGGTAACAAGTATCAAAATCTCTCTCATGGAAAAATCTCACTAGCCTGATCGGACAAGTGGGATAGGACATGCACTTGCCCAATCAGCCCTTTCACTTGCACTGGATATTAGGGCTAGTCGACTTAGCCAACCCTGATCTGTGTGTATTGTAGTGTCTTGAATTAGAAGTAAAATTCTTTTTGTCAAGAACAGCATCCGAAACGTCTCCTTCCTATCGCCATGTGGGAAGTGATCTCCCATTTGTCCGTGACATGGTCGTACACCTCCGCACTGTTGTGGTAGTCGTTCCCGTCGTACCCTCCCACAGCGTACAGCGTCTGTCCCAACACCGCCACCCCCACCCCGCTGCGGGGGACACACATGCTGGCCACCGGGGTCCACACATCCTGGGACTGGTCATACATCTCCACATCAGGTAAACTGGAAATAAAGCATTGGCAACAACATGGTTACACAATATTAGAGATAATGGTCTCACACCATTTACTGTACCAAATAATTGCAGTTACTAGTACATGTACAACAGAGGTTGTGGTAGAATTAAGAAATCTTGACTTTGATTGACTTTATTTGGTCTGCAACAGGGATAATACAATGTAGACACTAGGCGGATAGCAAGCTGATACTAGTATTATGACCACATACATGACCTCAACACCCCCTCCCTTAATGTGCCCCTGATGGTGTTATTTGGGGGTGTCACTGAATCAGATGTAGAATATCTGATGTACATGTACCCACCATGCACTTCTGTCACATCCTCCCACCACGTAGAGTTTCCCATTGAGCGATGCCAGACCAGTCATGGAGCGCCTGCTCTTCATGGAGGCTACAGGGCTCCACTCATTCAGCTGGATGGGCAAAAGTCAGGTATAATGCTAGTTTACCTTTATCTGCAAAGTAACCTATATCCATTTTTTTTAAAAGCAAGGTGTTTGGGGTTATCATGACGACGAAATGTTAATCCAAACTGCTATATTTTGAAAATATTACAATTTGAAACAACCGTGCATCAAATTGATATCCCAAAATGTGCTGTTTTGAACAACGGAAATAGGTTACCCAAGGGATAAAGGTGAACTAGCGCTACATGTCTAGTTTAGCTATCATAAATCAGTTGGGCTGTCAATTAGGCCATGTTGATTTCATAATATGAATGATATCCGCAAGGACATAAATGTTCCTCCCTTCCCAAAAAATCTGAGAAAGCAGCTTATTTTCATGTATGCTGTTAATTGAAAGAAAATATTGGAAATACACGTAATGTTGGAGAATGACAAAGTCATTTTCAACGTTAGAGAAATGCGAAAGAACAAAAATGAAGAAACTAATACTACACTGTGTATTTTGTTCAAACTTCCTAAACTAGACTTAAATTTCATAATGAAGGCAGCTTTTTTTTGCATGCTCGCATATGTTTGGGGTTAATCAGAGAATCAAAATAGCATAACAATGAAAAAAGAAATTAGGAAACTTTTTATATAAAATGTGCTACTGTAATTTCTTCATATTGAATGAGAGATTTTGTTAACAAGAAGAAATATTTAAGTAAAATTTAGTAATGGAGCCTAACCTGTGTGTTATACTTCTCCACTGTATTGAGGTCTGATGTGCCATCATACCCCCCTGCTATGTAGATGTACACTCCCAGGGAAGCAATCCCGGCCATACTGCGACGACTTGTCATTTCTGGAAAGTGAAACAAGTTACAAAGTGTAAAATGCAACTGACATTAATTCCACTATAATCCAACAACAAATTGTACCCTATTTGGAGAAATTCTCTGACAAATCTGACAAAATAGATTGTACCGATCCGACAATAGTTTCATCAGGTTAGTAGAATATAGGATTAGGGATGCGTACCTAAACCCACGTTTAGGTACAGGTCCGGATTCAAATCCAGAGGTTTAGGTACAGGTCCGGACCTAATGAGTCCAGACCTAAATGCATGGCATTGAATATTATATCATAATATTGTATTATGATATGTTATAACGGCAAAACAATGTGTTAAAAAGGGTAGAAGCATGTTTGAACCAATAAAAACATATTATCATGGTAGACACATGATGCAACAAAAATTTGACACTTGTTGTTTTTCTTTCACTGGGGCACAAAGACTGCTATGGTGATTTCACAGTAATTTTATCTGTCAAAGTGGCCGTCCCCTGACCTGTTATCCTGCCTGGCTTGCATTAATTAGATACATTTACAGGTCCAGAACCGGTACACCAGGGTTCCGGTATTTTTGTATCTGTACCTAAATGAATGAACCGGTACCGTATCGGTACCAAGGTACGCATCCCCATATAGGATATAGGAGAATCTTTTTACACAACCAGCAGGTACTTACATTTCGTACATTTCGATGTCGCCAGACACCTTCGTCAGAGCTTCTTACTGGAGTTCTGCTTCTCACTGCTACATGTAGCTGATGTAGGTGGCACTTTTACAGTGAGAAAACATCAGCTACATATAGCGGTGAGAAGCAGAACTCCAGTAAGAAGCTCTGACGATGGTGTCTGGAGACATCGAAACGTAAGCAATGTAAGTACCTACTGGTTGTATAAAAGAATTCTCATTTATCCTAGATTGTACTGATGTACATATTATGCAAAGGTTGGGCATCAAGCTGCAGTGCTGAGCAGTGTAGTTAGGTATGTGTAGCTTTGATTCTGTCTGGTGTTGTAAGAAATTGGAGACAATGATTATGTTGGAAGGTGCTGTAGGAAATACTGATTAGGAGCTTTATTGTTATAATTAATACCACTGTGTGACATACCAACATGAATAATCACCTGCAATCTTGGTCCACTCATTGTAGTTGGGGTCGTACCTCTCACACGACCTGAGACTGGCCCTGCCATCGTACCCCCCGCAGGCGTACAGCCGGCTGTGATAGGTCAGGACTGACACGCTGCTGCGCCGCTCCAACATGGCCGCCGCAGGGCCAAACTCTTCTGTCTGAGGATCAAACACCTGGGAAAATTCAACTTCATTAAAGTTATTTTGATACATGATGGATATCAATCAAAGCTTGAATTTGTTAGCTAGTGGCTTTGCTACAGCTCACGTGTTTAGCCAAGCACATCGGGTCACCTCTACTCTTAGTCTGTTAGGTTGATTTACATGCAGAGGGTTGACACTTAAATGTAGCCTACTACTCAGGACTGCCAACTTTACATCACCATTCGAAATAACTAATGCAGTGCCAGTGCCTTACAACATGTCTGAGCTGGGTCAGACCATATTACTAGATTCAAACTCTGGCCACAAATGAACAACTGAAAGATTGAAGACATCTTTTCTGCATCAGGCAATACACTTTAACAATCTCTGGACCTGTCAGAGGTACATGTATCATTCAATGGGCTATTCATCTGAAAAAAAGAACTGAAAAGAATTTGCACTGATCTGCTCCCTTCATAAGCTATTCTCGTCCGAAGGTTGAAACAAAATCAGCCTGGCGCCCCTACAGTTAAAAAAACTCACTAAGAGGCCCAAACTTACAGCACTACCCCAAGACACAGCATGTCCAGAACATGTGATATCTAAACCAGAAGTTCCACTGCAGTACAGAAAGCTGCTAGGGGTACCAAAATTCAATCATTTCTAGGTTTCATTGAAACAAACCCATATACATGTACTAGCTATTGAATAAAAAATACAATCTACCCATTGAGTTACCAATGTATACTGGTCATCTACACACACAATACATACATTTACATTTAACAAAACCTTTTTGGTGAAGGTACAGTGGAATCCAACTACTTAAGAGAATCGCGTAAAAGCTCCTGACAAATCAACTATGCAAATAAGCGGATTCTACTGCAATTTATAATTAGATGCTGACCTCCACTTGGTTGAGCGCCCACAGCCCGTCAGACCCTCCCACCACATACAGCAGCTTGTCCATGACGGCAGCCCCCGCCCCTCTCCGTGGGGAGGACATGTGAGAAACTGTCGTCCACAGGTTCAGGTGTGGACTGTACCTCTCCACTGACTGGATTGTCTCCCTCCCAACAGTCTCTCCTCCTGAAAAGCATACGAGGAGTGATCAATAAGTTCTGCGTGTCAGGAAATAGTACATAGTATGAAGGCTTTTATTAATATCCACCAAATTTCAAATCATTGTGGTCATCACTCCAGTTGACATTTGAAAATCTCTGTAAGTGTGATCAAAGCTGTGTATGTGGTGTTCCTCGTACCATGAAATCTTCAAAAACATTGTCAAAACCTTTGTGCTGTTGATTTTTCTTGTAAGATCTGTCATTTTCAGCTTACGAAAACTCATTTTCATCCATTTTACATACTAGAGTTAAGATTTTGGGGATGGACAGGTTTAAATTTTTGTCTGTGCCAACAAGAAAATTTCTGTCTCAGCACAGAGGGTCGGGTCCTGGAGACAGCTTTGATCTTCAGGTTGTTTGGAAGACAAGACTTGTCTCTAGTGGTGCGTACCGAAGCTCACGTTCCGGTTCAGGTTCGGACTCGAGTCCAAAGATTCCGGTTCAGGTCCGGACTTATAAGTCCGGTTTTTGACGGTCGCTAATTTTCCCATATAGACACAAGCATAAAGCGACTTGCTCTAGGCGACACATAATTTGCGTCTCCGGCGCCCGCAACCACATTCTACCGGGCCGCAATTGCTATAAAGATATTGCAAAAGACGACTGCATCATTTTCAAAGTTGTAGAAACATCGAATTTTAATGAAAACTATCGGGAAATCACGGCAAAATCCGACCTTTTCCGCATTTTTTTTGACGGCCGAAATTTCAAAATGGCGCTTGCGAGGTCATAGGGGTCAATAGGATAGCGGTCCGATAGCCTACTGTAATGCGGGTAGAAAAGGATGCGTGCGGTGTTTTTATACTCTACATTTAACCTTACAAATTAATTGTAAATTTATTCGTTACAAAGATAAAGGCAGGAGGTGTAAAATAAGTTTATGAACTTAAACTTTTTTTTAAATAAAACGTGTCCGTATTTCTTTTTAACAAGCTGCTCACCCATGCTTTCAGTGAAGTATCCCGGCAAGCGGCAAATGTCAACAGTCGCCGGAGATTTGTTTTAGCTTGTTTGTCTCGGAAATTTTCTTCATTTTCAGAAGATATGGGACTTAAAAACCATACCAGGAGATAAACAAATCCACATACTTTATTTTCATGGGTAATATTGCTAAAGTGAACCTGTCATTTTTGCCGCGTTGCCGGATTTTGAAAGAAGGTTCCCGTGGCGTGACCATGTGCTTGGCCCGCTTATAGCGGTAGGACAATTTATTTTTGCAGAAATACGTTATTTTCTGGCCCGTTGGCTGCGATTAATAAAGTTACATAGGCATCTAGCGTTGTTTTAGATGATACTAGTATACAATAAGAAAGAGATATCCGGTTTTCCAGAAAACCGGTTTTCGACGTTCCGGTTTTAACCGGACTTGAACCGAAAGTTATAGCAAGTCCAAGTCCGGTTCGGCGAACCGGTACGCACCACTACTTATCTCCAGGCACGTCTCTCTTGCTATGGTTTGCCTTTTGGCCAGGTCAAGCCTTAGCTAAATTCTGACCACTTGTATAAAAACAAGGATGGGGTGCATACCAATAACAAAGATGTATTCAGCTTGTCCAAAAGACAAACGAGGACAGGTGCGTAGGTTCAGCACCTGGGACAGCCTCAAGTCCACATGGTAGTGCCTTGCGTGGTACTGTCGAGCTTCATTTACATACTTCCTCGTGTCTTCCCGTCCCGAGACTAGCTCCTCAGCCACGACTTTCTTGGTGAGGAACTCCCACGAAACAAGCGGGAGACGAACGTATTCCAATACCGAAGCCAACTGATCGGCACGAGTCGCCAGGTCATAACGAACCCAACTCATCACAGCGAGAAAGACACATTCTTCCTGTTTAACATTGAGATGATCACGTTCAATGAGGTTGATTAACTGTTCCTTTGGAAGTTGCAAGAACTCCTCATGCTGACATACCTGTTCGAAATGCTGCTGTGTGTACATGTCCGCTGTGTTCTTCAGATCAAAACAACCTCTCGCGCCTGCAAAGTTTCTGATCCCGATACAGTTTGAAGGATCTAACTCTTTCTTCAGAAAGTCACAACAGATGTCCTGAACCTTGTTTAACTGTAACAAACTTGCTGCATTCAGAATGGCTTGCACGTTATCTTGCGTTACTTGCACATGGCCCTTGTAGGCAAACTTTACAATCTCTTCAATGGCACTGGCTTCCATGTCCTTTAGTTCGACGATGTATTCCCTGGACTCTTTGACTTTATGAGTAAACATGGCGTTGAAGTACGGGCTAACGGCTGCCAACACGACCCTATGGGCTGGCATCTCCTGTCCGTCTACGGACAAGATGACATCACAAAGCTCTTTTCGCTGTCTCAATTCATCCAAGGATTCGATTAATCTCAATGCGTGGAGTTGCAGCTCACCCAGCCCATCAGGAGAGTCTGTTGAAGTGAAGTTGTCTGGATCTGGAGTGGAGCGTTTGGCTGGGGTCCCCCCCGCGACAGGGTGGCTGGGTCCTGGTACTTCCATCATCATCATCATCACGGCATGCTTCCAGATTTACAGATCTGTGGAAAAGTGACATTATGATTATAAATACATTGTATATAAATAATAATTCATTTTCAGACTCATGCCCAAGATCTCATTTTCAGTAGAAAGCTATTAAAGTAATAACATTTAGATATCACTTGTACATGAATGTAAATATATATATTGAAAATGAAAGTAGGCTACTAACGGCTGTTTCACAATTGAGTGTACCAAACAGGTGTCACTGAGGTTGAAAAATCAACTTTGATATATATCAAAACTGATATTGGCAGTTCAAAGGTACATACTTGTGGCTTAATATTCTAAAAGATCTCTGCACAACACCTCACGGTTACTATTATACAGGTCTTTCTTTAATGGGGCACTGAGGGGGTACGGACGGGACAACTGTAAGACTGTATGTAAAGGTACATACAGTATAGCCACTTGAAGAACTAAAGATAAACACTATTCCATGTTATCTTCCATCACTAGAATCCACAAGACCAGAAAACTAACTTTGATTTGTAGAGCAGCACCTTGTTGTGTCATTTTCTGGTCATTTATTGTAAGGTCACTGTTATTTCATGTAGAAGGAAAGGTCAAATACAATTTTTTTAAGCTCAAGCACTTTGATAGCTTAACTTTGTTAGAATTTCATTCTTTATAAACCCCTACATAAGATTCTAGCATTCATACTTGGGAAACACAGCAAGAGACTTGATCATTTCATGAATATGATAATACATGGGGGTACGGACGGGACACAACCAGACAACAGGCCCAAAAGACTGATACTGCAGGGAATTGTCCAAACCTTTTGGAAAACATTTGTTCACTGACTCCAAGTTAAATAAAGCATGTACAGATACTGCAATACTGTCTAAACTAAAAAAAAAAGGAGAAAGACATCATTATTAGATCTGATCTGATCTAGAATGATCTGAGAATGTCATTATAGCATATTTTCTTTGATGGCCATGCTCAACCAGTGAACTTGATGGGATGTATCTGTTCTGTCAGGGAATCTGTAATTTCTTGACCTATTTGCAGATTTCTTCTGCTCTCTTTTGTCACAGCAAGTACCCCTTTCTGCTCAAGGATTTTATTTTGACTTGATGACCTGACAAGTCTCTCCAGAACATTTGCCTTTCTCCTTGGTGTCTCAGGCAATGCCTGTTCTGTCCTTTTCATGTACACTACCTGCACTTGGGGGTGAGGAGAATGGGTCATCACCATCATGATGATGATCTGGGAGAGTGAGCTGGGCTAGAGGAGAGCACATGAACTGGGCAAAATGGGATGGTAACTTTGGGGGAATATCAGATTTCATCTCATACCAATCCCAGGCAGTATATGGGCATTAATGAAAAACCTGATAAAGAAAATGCTGGCAAATTCATTAAAAACTACTATTTTTAGTGAGGACATCAATTATTTGTATCTAAGTATTTAGTATTAATAATGTGTTATTTCAGCAATTGGGATGTCATTTTCCCCAGTATTTTGCTTAAAACTAAAAGTGGGGGTACGGACAGGACAGGTGGGGGGTACGGACGGGACAGGGGTACGGACGGGACATTTGAAGTTATACGGTACTGTATCAGGCAAGGTCTTTATCACAGATATAGTTTATATAGTGGTTTGGTATCTAGTCAAAGAGACTTGTAAACCATCACAATCAAAAGTTTGTAATATTAGCCTAATAAAGAAATTGAGGGGGGGGGGTACGGACGGGACAAAATTTTTCGGAAAATGACAGCCGATACTTTGATCCTTCGATGTGATTCAGATGAAAGTAGGAATGATCTCATTCTACTTTTGTTCTCTTACATACATCATAACAAAACTTTACATGTCAAACTAACACTTATTACAGTACAATAAAACAATGCTACAGACTTTGAAATCTTTAAGTAAATATTACATTAAAATTGGTAACATGTGGATGAAAATACAAAATAACCCTGCTGGCAAAAAAAAGTTGGAATATCTTCGAAAAATTGTAATAAATCTCAAGTTTACATATGACTGCATGTACAAAATAAGGAATTTTAAGGTAGCAGCCATGTTTGTGATGTCAGCTGCAATGGTCAGAATGTGAAAAAACTGAATGACCCCTGGTAACACTAAAAATGGGACATTTTTAGGCAACATTTTTAACGATAATTTCGCCAAATATTGGTGGATTTCTCTGTTTCTTTTTTTGTTGTGTTCCTAATGTTATACCAGCTTTTGGAAAATACAAGTTAAAAACAGTAATATCTTATGTAGACTTTCTTATCAACTGGTAACATGTGGAAAAATAAATGGGTACACTCAATTGTGAAACAGCCGTAAGTTTTGCACTCTAGAATGAATCAGTGTGTGCGTGTGTGTTTGTGTGTGTAACATTAAATATGTGTGAGTGTGTGTGTGCGTGTGTGTATGTGTGTGTGCATGTTTGTGTAAATATGTGTGAGTGCATGTGTGTGTGTGGATGTGTGTGTGCATGCGCATGTGTATGTGTGTGGGTGGGTGGGTCGTGTGTGTGTGTGCATGCGCATGTGTATGTGCGTGTTATGTGTGTGTGTGTGTGTGTGCATGTGTGTGTGAGCAAGAACTCATTACAAGAACTGACAAAGGTGTTTCATAGTTTTTGATAACGTTATGATTGCCAGGCCAGACACGTTATATTCAGTCCTTGCTACTTATTGGAAATTGCTTACCCTACTCTACTCTCTTTTATTTTACATAATCGCAATCAAACATATTTCAGGACACATATATCAGTATTTAATATGTAACCTTTTGATAAATATGTCACCTTTTGTTATGCACCCCTAGCCTGGTTACCAAACCCCAGCCCGATCTCAAGCATCTATCGTGCAACACAAAAGATATTTTTGAGGTTGGGGTATGGTACCCAGGCTAAATTATGCACCCCCACCCCCACACGTAACGTTACCCCCGGTTTAGACTATAGCTCATACTAGACATAGCTCCATGGCAGTAAGTGTGCACTTACCTCACACGGGAGTTACCTTCTCTGGTGTTGAGAACAAAACGTTACACGATGCTGCTGTTGTAACGTTAAAACAAGCGTTACATGCTGGGTGTAATACAGAGCGGTATGGTACGGTGTGAAACTGAACTTACTTCCTCCTTTTCAACACATTTCCAAGACCCCATACACTGTAACTTTATTTCGTAATGAGAGCGAATAGTGATGCCATATCAGCAACAAAGTTTTGTAAATAAGTAAAAATCTTAATTCAATATTTTGATTAATAAATTTGCTTAGCCATGGCATGCCTTTTGAATCTTTGAAAACTTCAGACAAAATTCTCATTGAGGAATTTGGTCTGACACCTTCTGAACATATAAGGCAGAATGAGATCTCGTATTGGAGTTTTCATAGCGATTGCCGATTAACAAAATTTGCAATACAGAGAAACGCTACGAAGAATTTTTATTATTGAATATAAAGCCTACATATTGATTTGATGATATCTGGAAAATCTTAAGTACCGAGAAAACCTAGGATCTGCATGTTATGTGATGACTTTGAGTTCCGGTTAACTCAAACTTCGGCGAGAGACCATAATGCATGTTGGAAGTGAAAGAATCATCATGGCTGCCCAGGAGTTGGAGAAAGCGTTGGCGCTCAGAAATTCAAACAACCAAGCCGCCATGGATATTCTACAGAGTATAGGTCAGTCACCGTTGACAGAAATGTTTCATGATAATTATGAAGTTTGTAAAACAGTTGTATCTGGAGAATTCTCCGCGTAATGGATTGTGTCACATGCGCGCGGGTTCCTCAAAATCTCTTACTCATCTTTGCCCCCCTCCCACACTTACACATTGATAGCAGTTTTTACGTTGTGTTAATGAAGAAACGCTTTGCTCTGTTCATGTAGTGAAGAGAGATATCGTGGACGGAGATGAGGAGGCTACCAGAGTGAAGGAGCAGGGGATTTTGGAGTTAGGCAGTCTGCTGTCCAAGACGGGGCAGGCAGAAGGTAGGTTTGACGGCAGAAATTATGACTATAAACTCAAATGTCATTGTTTTCTTATTTTGCTTCTTTGGAAGCTTTTTTGTACGACAGAGTATGGTTGAAAATCCACTCCTATGTGTAACAATATCTATTTTGAAGTAGATATCTCTTGTTGTTTTCATATTATGTTCCATTCCATTCGTCCCATAGCCTTTATCATGTTTATGTATGAAATTGCATAAAATTTATACACAAACTAAATATATTCTTCAAGTACATATTATGGAAGGTATTGTCTGTATTAAATCAATTGATGCCGTTCATGCACTCATTTTATTGGCCCTTTGTATTCAGTTTCTAGCCAGTTTGAGATCTACTACTGATTTTGCAAGGAAAGAACCACAAAGAATGTTGGCACACCAACTTTGCAGTTAGCTTTAATTACCCAGTGGTTTTTGGAAAGTGTTTGGACTATATGGTAGGAGAATAAGGTAAGGCAAATTATGGAGTAAAAGATCATGTACTGAAGAGGATATTGTGCTGTTATGTTGTCCAGAGCTGGGAGGTCTGGTGAAGTACATCCGACCTTTCCTGTCCTCCATCAGCAAGGCCAAGGCTGCCAAACTGGTCAGGACCCTGGTGGACCTGTTTCTGGACATGGAGGCAGGCACCGGCACAGAGGTGAACATTCCTGTTCTTTCTGTCATCCAACTGGATCGTTCTCTGTTGTTGTTTATACTAAAAGTACAAAATCCAATCATTATACAGAATGTGGGATAGTTCATTAACCACTGCCTTCAAAGAAGAAGTCAAGCCCGACAATAATATTCATTGTATCATATAGTTGATTAGACACTATTGTTATGTATCACACAACTATCATATTATATCTCCTTCTTTTAGTCCTTGAGACTGTACATACAATGAATAACCGGTAGCCTTCGGGCATGATTTTGCAAGTAAAACATTGTTGATAGGCCATGTAGATTACATGGCATCCTATAAGTCTCAGGAGCCCAAAACTGATGAAAGCGTGTATAAAAATAGAAGTTTGGCTAGAATTGCCTTCGTTATAAAACCAAGAAGGCTAAAAAAAAAACTGACTAATGTACAGAGTATGGAATACTGAAATTTTCACTCCAAATTTTCACTACCAGTACTACCGGTAGTATACTATTCAATAGAGGGCTGCTCTAAGAATCAGAATATTTAAGAAGTTTTATAACTATGTCGTATGTGTAATATTTTAGTTGATGGCTAACTTACCTTTTTTTTAGACTTTCCTTCTTGCCATTTACCAGAAGGGATGTGGTAACAGTGTGGTACTAAGTGTTCCTATCATTTATACATGTATGTTCGCATTCCCAATACAGGTGCAGTTGTGTATAGAATGCATAGATTGGGCGAAGCAGGAGAAACGCACATTTCTGAGGCAGGCATTGGAGGTGAGGAGATTTTCTTCAGTCATATTACTGTTCTTGTATGGGGGGGGGGGGAATGGTATTGAACATCCACTTACAGGGCCAGGTCCTGGTAATGCTTCAGTGCAAATTTCATGAGTAAGTAAGTAAGTGCTGTTCACAGTAAATATGAGCTAGGTTCCGGTAAGCGATTTGCAGAGAATCGAACGGGGTGAGACTGTTCACGCAGTGAAGGAAATCGATCTGGTGCGATTCTCTTCACTTGAATGCGGAGCGCGCACGGCGATGGCGAGCCTATACTAACGTGCGAGACTATTCCCCTGGTGATGAAACGCGCACCAGCGCGATTCTCATCGCTTGAAGGCGGAGCGCGCACGGCGATCGTGAGCCAATACTACCGGCCTACTAGACAAATTAAACGGTCGAATATCTTCACTTCAAGGCGCCGCGCGAACGCCCGCTATTTTGAAAGACGTCGGGTACGGGTGCTGACACACTTTTGACAGCGAAACTTGTCGATAACGTATAGTAAGACTCACTCTGAATAACTGTTACTTATCTCTGGGTTGGCATTTAACCCTTTGCCGGGACTCGGATGATGTAGTAGCGTTACTAATCACGTAAGTCAGCAACAAAACAGAGACAAATAGCTCACGTAACACCAACATCGTTATTTATTTCCTACTATAACCTTCTACGAAACAGACTTACATACCACTGCAAATTCATAACCTTACATGAAATATATACAAATACATCCTACCTATGTATTCAGAGTTTACGCTACGATGTACAAAACTACTCACCCTTACAACTCACACAACGTTTACAAACGTCGTACAAAATTTAGAACATGGGCCGTGATGTGACGCTACACTACAGTATATCATTCTCATGAAAGTCATGAAAACAAATCGAGCGTTTGCTATTTTATAATTAAATCAAACGAGCGTACAAAACGTAGACCAACAAGTATCGTATGTATTCAAAGCTTACACTACATGCCACAGTATTTACCGAAGTATTTACAGATTAGTATGTACAAATTTACAAAATCGCTACGAAATTGTCGGATAACAAAATGGCGTCTGCCCACGCTATCCCGGCGTCCTTTGCAGTATGTTGCCCGGCTTCTCTTTGTTTTGTACCTGAAAGAAAACGCTGAAAAGAAAAGTAAAGACAAAAATTAGCAATTGTTAATTACGAAAGAAATATGATGAAAAAATCGTCAATAAAGCCAAAGAATGAAACATCAATTGTGTGGAATTAAACAATTCGAGGGTTTAGCGATTACAATCTAGTGGATAAAATTAACAAAAATCAACTCCCGAAGACAAATGGCGCCTGCCCATGCTATCCCGGCGTCCTTTGCAGTATGTTGCCCGACTTCTCTTTGTTTTCTATCTGAAAGAAAACGCTGAAAAGAAAAGACAAGAATTAGCAACGGTCCATTACGAAAGAAATGGGATAAAAATCGTTCAATAAAGCCAAAGAATGAAATATCAATTAAGTGGAATTAAACAAGTCGAGGATTCAGCGATTACAATCTAGTGGATAAAATAGACAAAAATCAATTCCCCTCAAAAAAATACTCCCCAAGCAGAGGTTCGGCTCCGACTGTTTTTCGACGTGTTTTAATGCGTTTTGTCGGGCCTTCATGTCTCCCGAAGAAGACTACAATTTCAAAATAGAAAGCCCGACACAAAAACATGTAAAAAAACAGCCGGAGCCGAACCTGAGAGTAGAAAAATACACAGAAACTTCACGAATCCTCCGGGCCGTCGACGTCCTCCTCCTGCTCGATCCAGCTCTCCTTCAGATCCATGTTCTTCACCGCCAGGAACAAGGATGTGTGGAACATGAAGTTGGACGGAGACATGTACGCTAGCTGTGGCTGTATCCTGATGAGACAGGAGTTTGCTTGCTCGTTGACCTGTGAGTTGATGGAGCCTATGTCGAGCGCGGCACTGTAGCTGTCCATAGAGTAACCAAGCGAGCACCCAACATGTCCCGGGAAGTGGAATCTATCTACAAGGAAGACAGTCTTCTTGAAAAAGTGCGGATCCCTGTTCATGGCATACCTGTGTAGTTGGCAGCTGTTGTCGTACACCACGATTCTTGGGGCAGGGTTGAAGCGCGTCCGGAAGATCTGGAATGGATGGTGTGGAGACTCACAGCTACGCATGGCCTCGAACCCGTAGCAGACTCCGTGTGGGCAGAACAAGGTGAAAATCCCAGGCGTCAGTGAGCGATGACCGTACGACTCCTTCCGACAGCTGTCTGTATTCCTGGTCTTCCGAGCTTCGTCCATCTCGTACCTTGGCAGACCGCAGTGCTGAGGAAGGGAGGGGAAAAAGGAGAGAGGCGATGGAGGAGGAGGAGCAGGATAGCTGTCAGATGAGGGTAGAGGAACTTGTTGGAAGGTTTCAGTCAGAACAGTCATCAGAGCAAGGACTACAGTAGAGACGTCAGGAGGAATGCGGCCTGCCTCGGTGACGCTGCAAAGGAACTCCGTTAGTACTGGCGCTTTCTTCTGCAGATGACCCAGGTACCGATGGAAGCGGGAGTTGTTAAGGTCGATCTTACCCTCTGCTACCAGCTTGATGATGTCGATGGCGTCCTTGTTCCCGGCGATCTGCAGCATCCCACACACCGGCGTACTTCTTGCAAGCTCGGACAGGAAGGTGGTGTGTGTCGACGGAGCCAGCGTTGTATGTCCCTCTTCAACAAGGCGTCTCAGGAGATGATAAATCAAAAGGGAATAACGTCTAAACTAAATCTATTTCTCTGCTAAAAAAAGCACATCGACTAACCTCTCAAAACTCTCCCTCATCTCGGTTGTAAATGGGTAAGGCACCGGAGATGTGGAGACGGCTGAGAACACTGGCTCATTCAGGGCAGTGAACACAACGTCTGGGTCCACATCTCGGGCCTTACACCATTCCCTGTACGCACTGACATGTGTACAACTCTTCTGGCGCCCGCTACACATGACACAACAGAGCCTCCCTCCGTCGCCGATGCGTTTCAATATCCCTGAAAAATACGAGCGCGTTTTTAAACGATTGCTGATTTTGTGCAGTATATTAAACTATATACCGTCCAATGCACAAATTGTTCTTAACATAAAAAGTATTCTTACCATAACTTTTCCCATCGTGGACTGCAGCCAGGAAAGGGTCGGTCGACAGCTGCTCCACAGCCCCGTCTTTCTGGTGTTCTTCCTCCGTCAGGACGGGCATGTCAGAGAGGATTGACTTAATTGCTTGTGAATGAAGGCAGTAACAACCTTCCTCGGTCTGCTACGATAAGAAATTGTGACAAATCATATGACAGTGTAAATGTATGTGTAAGATTCTTAACAGTTCTTGAAGGTTTATTATTTTTTACATTCAAATGTGCCGCCAAAGCTAAATGATCCGCAGTGCATGACGGTTTAGCGTCATCATGTCAGGACGGCCATGTTTTTCTTTGTCCCAGTAGCGTAGTTTGTTTCCATGTAGAATTTAGACTCTGTACGATATCTCGACCTGCGTACATCTTTATTCCATCGTGTAATATTTGTACATATTCATTCCATCGTGTAATACTTGTACATACATACATCTGAATACTAGTATCACTATTAGCTGCACGTCGCTCGTTCGGCCAGCGCCAGCCTGTAAGTTCATGTACATTTCATCTTCATTTCACTTTAGCGCTGCTCAGAGTTAGATCGAAACTGTCGACGTTCCATTTGTACCTGCAGAAAAAGAAAACAATACTATTGATTTAACTTCATGTCCTTTTTCATTCTTGATTATGATACAAATGTTTGAATAAAGGTTTGTAAAGTGCATCTCAGTATCGTGAGTGCGTTGTTTGTGCCTTGCTCAATCCTAGTAACGTTACATGTACAATATATTTGCCCCCTCCCTCCGCTGGGTACGTTACTGGTGCGTAATTTCGGAAAGGCGTACATGCCGGGAAGTATAAAATGTGCTGAAAAATGAGCAATAACTGTTACATATAATCCGGTAGGATGAGCAGTAGGCCGGTAGTATAGTATTGGCTCACGATCGCCGTGCGCGCTCCGCCTTCAAGCGATGAGAATCGCGCTGGTGCGCGTTTCATCACCAGGGGAATAGTCTCGCACGGTAGTATAGGCTCGCCATCGCCGTGCGCGCTCCGCATTCAAGTGAAGAGAATCGCACCAGATCGATTTCCTTCACTGCGTGAACAGTCTCACCCCGTTCGATTCTCTGCAAATCGCTTACCTGTTCTTACCTGTAAATATCAATGTTTGAAAGCCCGACCTAACATGATGCAAGTTTTTATCACTTGCGCTATAGGCAACTTGTAGCTTGAACTAACTTTTACTGAGCAGAAATTTAATTGCTGTCATGTTTCTATCCTTTTTTTCAGCAAGGAAATCCTTTTATTTTTTCAGGAAAAAAGTGGTGGGAGACATGCATTTGATAAAAATTAAAATGTTTTAACTTCAAGACTGAAGTGTGAAGACTTTTCCAGCTTGTTAAATTTGTACTTAGTGTTGTCTGTCATTATGTCTAGTAACGAAATGGAAAAATATGACATGGCCTCTCATGACCTCTAACTTTTGTGATTATCTTGTGTTTTCCAGGCAAGGTTAATAGCCCTGTACTTTGACACAAAGAAATATGAGGAGGCTCTTGCACTGGGTAAGTGCTATACTCTCTATGTTGAACAATTGCTTTTATTTTTATTTATTTACTGGTTTGCTTGTTCAGCACGCACAGCCAGGGCTACCCAACTAGCCTGTGGCTATTACAAATGCCTGTGGCTATGTGCTTTATGAATATATCAGAAAAGAGTTCCCATATTTGGAACATCTTAATGCAACGGATAAATTTCAATTTTTCAATGCGCCTAGATAAACCCTGTATATCAAAGATTATGTCATACCTTTGACGCGAAAACGTTCGATACGGGTGTTCTGGACCAGGTGATACTTTTCCGTACGGCCCGGGGTTATCACACGGGCTCCATCCGAATAAATCGAACTGCTTTGAGTGGGCCGAGTACGGCGCCATCGAAAGTTCGAATACCTGATTTGGTCGTTGGAACATTACTGTTGCAACGCTTTTTTTTCCGAGGGCAACAAATTTGTTCAACTTCTGGCGCATTTCGCATCAAAACAGTGGTTTTCTCAGGTGGGTACAGGGCTTTAGCCAGCTCGAAATTTTTTTCCGTCAGCCAATTACAATCGTAGCGAAAACCGCGAAAATCAATTAGAAGGACTGAACTGAGACCTTGAAAAACGGGTTTTAATGAGATTATCGTATGCGAAAGGGCACCGACATACATAACAATAGCAAAACAAATAGTGTGTGGCTTTTACGGCCGTGGATGGCGTCCCCAAGCCGCCTGTAGCTTCCACCAAGGATTTTTGTCCGTCAAGGTTGACGGATTGGTTTTAAAATTTTTCCGTCAGACGCAGCAAATTTCCGTCAATTGACGGAAAAACGGACGCTGGCTAGAGCCCTGGGTGGGTATGACATAAATAAAATACAACACGGTGTATTCCGCATCATCCTCGGTCCCAGCCCACCGTGGGTTGGATCACAATCCGGCCTTCGTGCGATCCGACCTGTGGTCGGGCTGATACCTCGGGTGATACGGTATACACCGTGTTGTATTCTATATATCTATTCCTATATTTACACATGTACAAAGAAGCAAGACGATGTCAACCAACCTGTTAGCTTAGCACCTTGAAATAGTTAAATTGTTGGCTCTGCATATGTCTGTTATATCTGTTGTCAGTGACCTGTACCTAGCCTTTCGGGGCATGAATGTACAATCTAGGTCTTTCATTCATTCATTCATTATAACTACATTTTGCACTATATACATGTACCCGTGTGTCCTCTCCAGGGTCCCAGTTGTTACGTGAGCTGAAGAAGATGGATGACAAGGCCCTGCTGGTGGAGGTGCAGCTGTTGGAGAGTAAGACGTATCACGCACTGCAGAACATTCCCAAGGCCCGCGCTGCGCTCACCTCCGCAAGAACCACAGCCAACGCCATCTACTGTCCACCCAAACTCCAGGCACAGCTGGACCTACAGTCTGGTGAGTGAAAATAAAGAAGTATGGTCATGTGACATTACGTCAGGGTGTTTGGTACCATCTTCCTACGCAGGGACATCCAACAGCGAAACCACCTGTCTGGATGTACCCTGCTTTCTCAACTGTCACCCTTAGTTCCTGACCGCCCTGCTTATAAATATTAATGAGCTTATCTTTATACGTGCGAGAGCCTTTTTGAAAACTGAAAGGTCTATTCTCTGATTGGCTGACAGCTGGTTTGGGGGGAATGTCCATAGGAACTAAGAGTGACAGTTAAGAAAGCAGGGTACATCCAGACAGGCGGTTTTGCTGTTGGATGTCCCTGCGTAGGAGGATGGTTTGGTCTGTAACCTAGAGGTCCCAGGTTTTGATATGCCACCAACTTTGTGCCCTTGGCAAAAGGTACTTTACTCGACTTTTATTACTTCACTCTGGTGGAAATGAGTACATGGCTTTGGTTAGGGACATATGTTGGAAAGGACATAAAATGGAAATCCCATGTTTGAGGAGAATCACACCTCAGGATGACCTGACAAATCGCTTCCTAGTTCATCTAAATAACATATTGCAGCCACCAGTGGGATGGATACACTCTCAGCTCATAAAGGAATAATGTTTTTCATTTAAACTTGAGGCACGTTAGAAATGAAACTGACCGCATGACGGACCACCACTTGTTTTCAACTACATTGGCATTTAATGGTCCATTGTATGGTCAATGGAAATGTCATTTTCTTATTTTGTATATCTGTGGATGGAATGTAACCTTCACAGTGAACCTGGTGTTACAGTTGAAGACATGTTGGCATGATTTTTCAGGGATACTTCATGCAGAAGAGAAGGACTTCAAGACTGCCTACTCCTACTTCTACGAGGCTTTTGAAGGGTTTGACTCTGTAGACAGCCCCAAGGCGGTGTCTGGGCTGAAGTACATGTTACTGTGCAAGATCATGCTTAACAGGTAGGCTGAGTTTACAATTATTTGATAATGATAGGGCTATGGCCATGCTAATTTGATTTTATGGATGAAATCCTATGGGGTCCCCCAAACTTAGGTGTGTGTGTTTGTGTGTGTGTGTGTTTGGGGGGGGGGGGGGGTGAGTGAAGGGAAGGATGTTGAAAGGAAGTCCGATATTTGAGGTGAGCGACACTTCAAACAAGTAAAAGAACCCACCACACTTATGGGCCGGAGGGTGATCCGACCCGCGGGAGAGCTGGGACTGAGGGTGATGCGGAATACACCGTGTTGTATTTTAATTATGTCATACCCACCTGAGAAAACCCATGTTTTGATGTGAAATGCGCCAGAAGTTGAACAAATTTGGTGCCATCCATAATCAAAAA
>NC_049988.1:981741-993274 GCF_000003815.2 Branchiostoma floridae | reverse complement strand
TTGAGATATTCAGGAAGCGACACTTCAAACAAGTAAAAGAACCCACCACACTTATGGGCCGGGAGGGTGATCCGACCCGCGGGAGAGCTGGGACTGAGGGTGATGCGGAATACACCGTGTTGTATTTTAATTATGTCATACCCACCTGAGAAAACCCATGTTTTGATGTGAAATGCGCCAGAAGTTGAACAAATTTGGTGCCCTCGGACAAAAAGTGTTACAACAGCAATGTTCCAATGTCCGAATCAGGTGCCGCGCTCGGCCCGCTCGAAATTGTTTGATTTACTCGAACAAAGCCTGTGTGATACGGAAGTTATCACACGGCCCGGAATACCCGTATCGAACGTTTTCGCATCACAGGTATGACATAATGTTCAGTACAAACCTGGTGTGTTACATCAGAGGTGGTTTACGGTGTATGCAATACAAGCAAAAATACGAACAAAAAGCCACACACATATTTGTCTGTGATGTAACACTAACCTTTATTTGCCCCTCCATGTTTGTTCCAGCCCAGACGATGTTCAGTCCATCATCAGTGGGAAGTTGGCCCTGAGGTATGCTGGACCCAACATCCAGTGTATGAAGACTCTAGCTACAGCTTACCACAATAGGTCCATATCCGAATTCAAGAAGGTGAGCTACAGTTGAAACTGTTCACAACCAACTAGAAACGAATTGCTAGTGTTTATATTATTAGAGGAGAATTATACATATTGGAAAGACATGAGATAGAAAATTTGGCCATTTTTGTACAAAACAACAAACCTTGAGCTTACTGCCTTGAGGGTGTTGCCATAAATAATGGTATTGTCTTGTGTATTGAGTGTGTGTGTGTGTTTGCGTGCGTACATGCATGCTTGGTACACCAGCATTTCCATGCTACAATTTGACAGAAAGTGCCTTTGGTTTAATTTCTTATTTCATTTTTTCTATCTAAAAATTGCAGATCATGCATGAATAGTTTCACTTTGTGTACAATGTATATTGTTTCAAGGTGCTATCCTGAACACTCACTTCCATTACATGAATTTGAACCACACAAACTGCTTTCATTATAGGGGGATTTTGCTTGCAAACTACGTCATTGTGCACTCCCTAAATGATAGAACGCATTCCAACGACATTCCCTTAAACAGAAGAAGCGGGTGTTCAATTGTGATACTATATTATGGATGAACTACTTGTACTAAAAGTTGTAGCTGTTTTAGCATTTGCAGCTTGTCAAATGCAGTTTTCTGTCCAGTTGGATTCAATACCAGTAACAAAACAACTTAGAGGAGTATTATGAAAATCTGCGAGAACCACTGGTTTGAACACATTACGTGGATGGGTGGGAAAGGTCTGATCTCCAAGCAGATCCTACAGTAGCATAAGAGGGTATCAAAAGCTTGCAAAGGAGTGAAGCCGGCTTAGGAGTGTGTTTCGCTACCGGGGCAAATGGACACCTTTGCCATTACACTCCTTGGCCAGTTTGGTACTATCTTATGCCATTGTAGGATCTACTTGGAGATTAGGAAAGGTCAGAAGAATGTCATTTAAACATGATGACATAGTTTGTAAGAAAAATTCCCCCATGATGAAACAGTTTATGTGGTTCAAATTTGTCAATTGTGTTTTACCCCGCCCCAATATGCAGTACATGTAAAACTATTTTCTTACCTAAAACATTTGAGGATACCATACTTTTTTCTGTTGTTCCCTATGTTGTAGACCCTGGTGGACTATTCCGAAGAGCTGAAAGACGACCCCATCATCCAGTCCCACCTGGACGACCTCTACAACAACCTTCTGGAGCAGAACCTGTGCCGCATCATCGAACCCTTCTCCAGAGTACAGGTATTCAATTATATTATTCAATTCATATTCAACAATGTTCACTTTCATCCAAAATCTAATCATGTTCAGATCTCAAAACTATCCATCCCTGCCCTCTCGAGTTATACAATGTACTTTACATCCATAATTTACGGGGTCTTAGTTTTTTTTTTTTTACGGGTCTTAGTGGCAAATGTGCAGATGTTGACACACTGGTGCACCAAGTGTCTGTAGGTGTTTTTGGCACCTTAAGACAGATTAGCCTTGAGGCTCGGTGGGCGTCATTCCACCGTCATGGGGGCAGGGGCATGGCGAGGATCAAACTCAGGACCTAAGTATTATGATTCCATAAACATACATACAAACGTCCAAACAATCACTACCAAAACATTCTTTTGTGACTTAATACTCTGAAGATGTTCCCTCTGTTAAAGCCCTAAGCCATAAAATATCAATAAAAGTAAATTATGATTTTGAAATCCTTGTACATGTATACATGGTGCCATATTTCTATACAGTACTCAGTGACAGTAACCTGATGCCTGATGATTTTCAGATTGAACATGTAGCAAACATCATCAAACTGCCACTTCATGTCGTGGAGAAGAAGTTATCTCAGATGATTCTGGACAAGAAGTTTCATGGTAAGTTACCTCATGCTTATCTCACCAAGTTGTACAGTCAATCTTGCAGAGGTAGTTAGCCTTGTAGGATTTAAAACGCCACTGGGAGTCGAATACTCCACAAACATATTTCTTTGTAGTGAAACTGACCATTGTTTTGAGTATCGTCGATTCACAAGTTTTCACATACTGAATCAGGTTCAGGTCCAGGACCTGATCCTCTGGACCTAGACCAGAATTTTCTGTACTGGTCACTAGAGTTCTTGCTCTTTTGAAGGGAAAATAACTCTTTCCTGGTGTCCTACAGAACAGTCAATCATTGGAAAAGGTGGTGTTTCTTGGTATGATATGTTACAAACTTACTTAAGCTTCATGTCACTGTTTATGTTTCTCTTTATCTTAAAGTCATTTTTCTCTCGCCAGGTATCCTGGACCAGGGAGAAGGTGTGCTGATTGTCTTCGATGAACCTCCTGTTGATAAAACTTACGAGGCAGCTCTAGATACTGTTCAGAGTATGGGAAAGGTAGTGGATTCATTGTACAAGAAAGCCAAACGGTTGACATAAGATAAAAACTATCACTTTTGAAGCTTTGTTAGAGATACGCTGTCACTATCTAAATTTTGCTTACTAGCTATCAGTTTAAGGCCAAATACTTGTCCGACATTATTACATAATAATACCCTTTCTGTGGGTCTAGTTCTATACCTTTTACACTGGTATGTGGACATTTGTGTTTTGTGTTGTTTCTGCTTCCATGTAATGAAAACAGTAGGATGAAATTAAACAATATGTACAAAGCATTATTTACAGACTTTGTTTTGAGTGCAAAATAAAGAATTCCTGCATACTCTCCAACTGTACATGTGCCACCATTCTATCTCTTATATGTTTTTTACCTGTAGTTTGCCAGTGTGTGAAACACTGTCAAGGATATTGAAAATACCAGTTTCCCAATACATTTTCATTCAGGCTAGGTCCTTTGGAAATGTTAAAAAGAGAAACACCTCCTTACCGACCCTAATTTTTTCAAGACAGTAATTGGAAACACTACATTTTTTTTCGGCCTAAGGGAAGTCTCTAACACAATAATCATAATATTTGTTTCCTCAACTCTACCATAGGATTGCATGTGTTACTGGGAAAAATTGTAATTGTTGTGTCATCCCTTCAAG
Organism: Branchiostoma floridae; assembly: GCF_000003815.2. NCBI lineage: Eukaryota > Metazoa > Chordata > Leptocardii > Amphioxiformes > Branchiostomatidae > Branchiostoma > Branchiostoma floridae. Next base: position 989,659 of record NC_049988.1, on the reverse strand, counting down.
GAGCTACATCAGAGCCCAGTCAGTTACAGTCAAATGTTTGGACATACATGTTGGCTTAAATCACTCCAAATTGTGAGGGTTCCGTAGCAAGCAATGTATCACATACAGCTGCTTGATCATACAAAAATGTATACATGTAGTTGAAATCCACAAGAGTATCAATTGTCATTTTTAAAAAAGGCATTATGCCTCCCTGGAACTAAAGGAAAATATCAGCAACAATTGCTGGATTGAAAAAGACTACGATAAATGTAGAAATTTGTGACTGGGGGTGGAGCGTTGGTGTGGGCATTTTCAACAAGATCCAAATTCTGTTATAAACTAAAGTACACGGATGACAATCAGTCAAACACTCGTATATCAGTGAATCACGTGTGTGTTTAAGCTCTTTAATGACAGTCAAGAAATGTGACAAATTTTCATAAACTTGCTACAGAAAATTTATAACCTGTAATTTGCTTAAATAAGCATATTAATGAACATCAAAGTGTATATTAAGTAACATCAACCTTTGTTCTTGACAAAATCAGGTGCAAACCATGCACAAATGTGGGATTTCTACCGGTCACAGTTCCATTACAACCTCCACAGTGGATTCATTACAATTACAATATGATCAAAATAAAGTACATGTATGTACATAAAATAATATTACTAGTATGTAAGACACCTATTCATCACTATCAACATGGCTGCCCAAACCAGATGTCAAGTGTCGAACTATCGGGCAGGACTACATTTCAACGTAATGTAAATATGAACAACACAGGATTGCAAGCCTACTTGCACAGAAAATGCAATGCAGTGTAAGGGACATTTAAGTTTCAGCACTACAGCATCTTTTGGGGACTCCTACAGTGGGAATCAAATCACTCTTGCAAGTTGCAGAGACTCTGATGTTACGAGGTCTGCTTTGTCATATAGACGTGTGGCAATAATAATATAATGTTGGTCATGGCAGATTCTATTAAATACGAAGTAATGAATCATTTCATATAACTTGTCACACCAGGAGATTAAAGTTTGTAATGATAAGGCTAAGGAAAAATTTGTTTAGTTTCCATTTCAACCCTTAAAACATAAATATACAGAATCTGATTCACATTTAGTACGACCACAATTTTCTATTCAGAAATGAAGAGAACATGCTGGAAATCAATTCTACAAATTTTCATCAATTCTATGTCCCTTGCCAGTGCTAGTGGTTGATCAAAAAAGGCAAGTGTTTGCAGGTTTTTGCTAGGGTCAATCTGGTAACCAGATGTACAACTTTTCCTCTGCCTAATGTACTGCAGAAGATACATAATATCATCATCATCATCGCGGGCTGCTTAACTTATGCTTATACATAATATAACAAGATAACAAAATACATAGAACTGCACTACTACACAATATGCCACCAGTGGTGTGGGCACGCCATGACGGAGAAGAAAACTGAGAGATTGCTTTAAAATTTGCTTTATGTACAATGTATCATTCTATATTCCATTATATTTTTCATGTACAGGTCTTGATTGATTTACATGATAAGTGGATTTGGTGATAAACAAAACAATCACAGTTGATCACAACAAATGTAGACTTGGACTAGCATTAGGTGATGACTGATGATTGGTCTGTATTTGGAAAGCTTCACTTCCTTGACCCACCTGTTTGGAAGGAAAACAAAAACATATTGGGATTTTGCTATACACATTACATATTAAATGCCTAGCAGTACATCAGTAGTAAGTATGGATGAAATATTTTTATATTTTATGAAAAACTTCCCTGCTGTTTCTTCTCCTATTTCTCCGATCAAAATCTTTGAATTGACTCGTCAATTTTTGACCAAATTAGAAATTTTACCCAAAGTACCTTTTTAAGTTTCAGTTTATGCCTTTAAAATGATCTTATTGGCAATTCTTTTAGACTAAAAATGTATATTCTGGCCTCCTGTGTCCTGATATTTAAACAAAATGACCTGTAATTTGGTACATTGTACAATGTCATGTATTGGGTTCCTTGAACATTATGCCCATAGTAATTCATCACCACTTTTCGCATTAATATAAAATGATTTTTTAACAATTTTTTGGCCAATTGAAGACCAAAAAGAACATCTTTGGCTTTTAACTGCCCATATCAAAACCAAATGATCTGAAATTTGGTATAGAAATGCCTAAGATATATGACCACATTGCTTCAGAATGATTTATTTTGTTCATCCCCTCAACACTTGAGTATGTACAAACAAGTTGGGCCCATTTTTCTTGTGTTTCAAAAACAGGAGCACTATATGTTTTTCTTCTGAAAGCAACATATTACATGTACCATGACAACACTGTAGTACCACAAAAGTTACCGTTGGGTGGGTTTCCCAGCCTGCGCTGCAGGGACTCCAGTCTGTGGATGTAGTCTGTGAGGGAGTTGTCATCAGTCCTTTCTGCTGAACTGTAGGGGAGGGGACATATTACTTTGTAAATGCCTTCTCCAATAAACATCATGGTTCTGGAACAAAGTTGAAATGTAGTTTCACAAAAAAAAAATTGACTGTTTTAATCAACTCCAGTCTTGGTCAAGGAATGCACAATCCACTGCTTCTGTGATGTCACATTATGCAGATTGAACATATGACTTCCGATCAGTGAGCAGTGGATTGGCTTGCAGAATAATGACTGTAGTTGGACGGTCAAAAGTTTATGAGTTGAAAATTACAGTCCAATTTTGATCCAAATGCACTTCTACCAATACTTTCAAGTTACCACCTGAACGATAGTTTTCACATCACAAACATGGTCACGCTAGACTTAATGTAAAGGTCAGACTTAAATATCTTCTGCAAGCACATAACATACTTCTAACATCTTTGAGAGAAAAAACAAGTGTACATACTTTGGAGACTGGTGGGCAAGATGTGGCCTGGGAGGGGAGTAACGTGTAACACCGAAGCGTAGATTGGATCCGACAGGACTTGTAGATGGACTTCTGTGTTGTTGAGCAGCAGGCTGACTGTACATGTGACCAGGCTGTGCACTGCTCTGGTACTGGCTGCCGGGAGACCGTCTGCTGAGGAACTGTCCATCACTCGGCGACTGTCCACTGCTGTTCCGGCCAGCAGGTGAGGACAGCCTAGTGTGGCGCTGTCCATCTTGCTGGGGTACAGTGCTGTAGTGCTGTCTGCCACTAGGCAACGCACTTCTGTTGTACTGTCCATCATTTGTAGGCAGGCTTCTGCTGTGCTGTCCACCATCTAACAAACAGGTACAGTGGACATATAAATGAAGTTAATGCTTTCATGGAACCGAGGGTGATACGGAATACACAGTCTGTCAGTGTTGTATTCTTTTAAGCAGAGAAAACACATTTCTGTGTGAAATGCACCAGAAGTTGGGAAAATTTCAAACCAAGAATTGAAACAACAATTCCAATGTTGCAATTTACATGCACCACACAGTCTGTAAAACCCATAATACATGATCCTGGCCAGGTAAGACATGAAAACATCTGGCACATGTACCTGGTACTTAATATGTTTTCCTACTTCATGCACTTCAGTACTGCTACAGTTAAAATTCATACAAATCATTTATCAAAATGCACCCAATATGTATGAAATCTTATAAGCAAGGCTGTGAGTTACACAATATTGTTGTGTATGTGGTAAGTTTGCCAAACTGGCTCACCTCTAGTACGAGACATGCTCTTGTTCAGAATGGGAGAACCGATCCTGGTGGCACGTTTCCATTTCTGCACTAAGAACTGTAACCTCCACACAGCAATGATGACACAGGCAGCTGAGCGGAACCTGGGGACAGACAGTGGGAAGGATTTCTGTTAACAATTTACTGTTACAGTAAGTACAATCATGTAAAATGGCATGTTGGTACGAAGTAGTATCATATAATCACGAGACAATACAGACAAAAACGGTAAATATTTCATCTTTTTCCAGTGCAAATTTCACCATCTATGGAAGACTTAAAATGGAAAATGAAACAACATATTATTATTATTATCAAGAGCAAGACTTACTGCTTTTTTAAAAACAAAGGTCACCTTGTCCTTGAGCACATAAAAGAACCCATGCACCACACTTATAAAAAAAGTAGGGGTCCTTCCCAGTGTGCGTGGATCTATTCAAATCTGTCTGGATATGCAGCTTGTACTGTTCAGTACAAATCTGGCGTATTAAGCCATAAGGCAGTTTACTGGATATGCAATTATATGAACCATACAAACCAACCCACCTGGTAAATGCCTTGGAATGTCTGGATCGTCTCTGGATGTCAGCTGATGAGGGGTACGCCCCCATTTTGGCAATAAGAGCGAGAGTTGCCTCCTCACAGTCCTGAAACCCTCCCAGCAGCAAGAGGAGGTATTTCTTCTGGTAAACCAGAGCCTTGCGGAAACTTTCAGCACGCAGGTAGCGCCCGTACATGTGCTGCATCTGAAACGTACATGCAAACAGCAGGCTTTAATTTAGAAAGCCAGTACAGTGTACATGTATATCGCTTCATCTTGCCCTGAGAAGACTACCGTATTGTTCAATGTCAAGATTTCAAGTGTGCAGTGTAAAGCTGTCACAAGCCAGAGAACATTCTTCTACCGAGCAACATCACTCTGGAACACTCTCCCATCAACTGCCACCACTACTGCCTAATACTTTCAAAAGGAAACTCTGGGACTGTCTTAGTGCCCCTTAGATGTGTAATGTGTAATGACCTCACTGTAGAATGTAGTCATTGTCAGTAGACACTACTTTAGATCAATTACAATCAATTACTAATTTAGATCAAGTACATTGGGTACCTGCCTATGGCACTGGCTGCAAATACACCCGATATTATAAACAATATTCTTTATGACTGAGACCTCAAGAATAAGTAATGGTACATGTATGAAGGAAAAACAAAGAAAAGTCAGAACATTGTTGAGGATTTGAGTTTCATCAGATTGGTGGAATATAGGATATAGGAGAATAAGATCATAGACAGGGAAGACAACAGGCGAGCACAGTGGATTAAGGAGGCGATCTGGATAACAAAGTTAACCCCAGTGATGAACCGGGACGAGGGGGGGATACAAGCTAACCCACGTTTGGGATTGTTTTTTCACCGCAAAAGCGCCACCTACATCGGCTACATATAGCAGTAAGAGGCAGAACTCCAGTTAGAAGCTCTGATGAAGGTGTCGTAAGCAATATTGGTTGTGTAACCTGCTGGTTGTGTAAAAAGAATTTCTCTTATACCCTATTGTTGAGGATAATATTATAAGGCCCACCTTGACATGATCCACGGAAGAGTCTGTTTGATGTGGTTCAGTTTGTACTTCCTGAACCAGCTGCCTGCCCTCGGCCCTGAGACGAGCCACCTCACTCTGAGCCTCCTGCAGGGAGTACAGTAACTCTGCCTTCTCCTGCTGCCAGCTGGAGCTCTGGGGCTCTGCAGGCTTCTGTGGTACAGATATCTGGGGGAAAACAAGATAGGTCTTACATGAGTACAGTAACTCTGCCTTCTCCAGCTGGAGCTCTGGGACTCTGCAGGCTTCTGTGGTACAGATATCTGGGGGAAAACAAGATAAGTCTTACATGAGTACAGTAACTCTGCCTTCTCCTGCTGCCAGCTGGAGCTCTGGGGCTCTGCAGGCTTCTGTGGTACAGATGTCTGTGGGAAAACAAGACAAGTCTTACATGAGTACAGTAACTCTGCCTTCTCCTGCTGCCAGCTGGAGGTCTAGGGCTCGGCAGGCTTCTGTGGTACAGACATCTGTGGGAAAACAAGATAGGTCTTACATGAGTACAGTAACTCTGCCTTCTCCTGCTGCCAGCTGGAGCTCTGCAGGCTTCTGTGGTACAGATGTCTGGGGGAAAACAAGATAGGTCTTACATGAGTACAGTAACTCTGCTTTCTCCTGCTGCCAGCTGGAGGTCTAGGGCTCGGCAGGCTTCTGTGGTACAGATATCTGTGGGAAAACAAGATAGGTCTTACATGAGTACAGTAACTCTGCCTTCTCCTGCTGGAGCTCTGGGGCTCTGCAGGCTTCTGTGGTACAGATGTCTGGGGGAAAACAAGATTGATCTTACATGAGTACAGTAACTCTGCCTTCTCCTGCTGCCAGCTGGAGCTCTGGGACTCCGCAGGCTTCTGTGGTGCAGATGTCTGGGGGAAAACAAGATAGGTCTTACATGAGTACAGTAACTCTGCCTTCTCCTGCTGCTAGCTGGAGATCTAGGGATCGGCAGGCTTCTGTGGTACAGATGTCTGTAGGAAAACAAGACAAGTCCTGCATACACTCTTCTCATCTTTGAACAAGTCCTGTTACGGTAAAATTTGCATTTAAGAGTCATTGCACGAGAAAACCAGGCAGAGGCCGGAAGATGGGGGTCGGCCAAATCGACTCAAACTTTTTATGTGTGATAGGTATGTGGAACTATGAACAGCCATATACTTAAAACCCTCCAGCTATTTTTCGTTATGGCGTTCTGGGACCCCCCTCAAAGACCCTCCAAAATCCAACAATTCTTGCCTGAAAATTACTGACATTTCGATGGCTATTCTGAAAAATCTAATTAAGGTACGAACAAAAGTTTTGCATTTTCATATAGCATGGGTTCTAAAGTGATACAGACCAGAAGTTGAAGATAATGCATTAAAGTGAAGAGGGTGTGCTAGGGGGTTACCTGAACCATTGAAGGCAGAATTTTTGTCACTGTAAATTTTAGTCATTTTTAAGGCGCAATAAAATCTATACCCAGCGGGTCTGGTGGATGGTTTTAATGTTGATAGAGAGAGGAACATCTACTCATTCAAAAACAATCGTCGTCTAATTGGGCCATACATAACGCGAGCCGTGAGAGGGAGGTCTATATGGGGATTTTTCGGGTTTTGGTCTTTAGTAAATCGGGTGAGTATATTACTCTATGGGGCGTAAGTCATGGCGAATGTTTGCGAAGTTGTTTGTGAACCATGCATAACTGTCAAAATATCATGATTGATAGCCAATATTAATTTGGGCTCCATATGGGGGATTTGGGGATACTATAAAATTAACTTTGCTGATTTTATACATTTTTACTGTTACTTTTTAATATTATCAAACTGGTATCTGTTCCTAAATTACTTGTTCATACCAGCTATGTTGTGCATAATGAGAAGGCTCTACATGGGGGTTACCAGGACTCCACAAATGTGTGTGTTTCATAGAAAGGGCACATGGATGCAGATATACTTCATGCATATTAAAAAAAAAACATTGAACAAGACCAGAACAAAGGTCAAGATTAATGCTTTTGGGGATGGATACGTGTACATTATACTTTTTTTCATCAATACGGCTGCACTATAGGTACTGCTATAGACAAACAGCATTACATCAATGGATTGTTAATATGCCTGACTATCCATTCACCAATATAAGGTCATGCTGATTAGGGAACTGATGTAACTTGGCTAATAAAAAAATGGCCGAAAAAATTTGCATCCATTATGGTGAAGTGGTGTGGTCAGGAAAGCTGAAGAAATGACAGAGTATGATATACCAAACAACAGATTCTTGATTTTCATTCTTTCACATCTTCTCCTTTGACCTTGGAATTGATGTTGGCAATCCAAGTAATTAGTCACATTTACGTTTGCCGATGTGTTTGCAATCTACGGCATATATTTGCTCATTTTGTAGCTGTTTTGTACGAATTACAGTATGGTTTGAATCTTAATGTTTTTTCTGACAATAAAAAAAGCTTATAATTGATGTGCACACCACAAGCCAAAAACAAAGTCTTTGATGAGTCATCTACAAAGAACAACATGAGATTTAAAAAATCTGATTAAACATTTAGCTGTAATTGCTAACAGACCCTGGTCGCCTGGTCACCCTGCACCAAAAAACAAAGTCTTTGACGAACCATTTCATGTCCGCTGCGGTGAGTGTCGTA
>NC_049988.1:961338-981641 GCF_000003815.2 Branchiostoma floridae | reverse complement strand
CCCTGGTCGGACCTAAGCGCGTAACTTATATTGCAAGTTGGGTACAAAATCTCTTGAAAGCACTTTCTTTTTACATTTTTTGGTGAAAAAGCAATCTGCACATGTATGAGCATGTGCCTTGGATAGTTTCCAATACCTGTATGAAACGAAGTACAGGGCTCGAAATACCACCTGCATATGCAGGTTAGTGCAGGTAAAATTGGAGCTGTGCAGGTATTTCTGGTGTCTACCTGCACCATAGCTGCACTGGGCCATGTACTGGGTTTTATACATCAATGCCTTATGGTTCAGGTGTATATGGATTGTTATTAGCTGCATTGACTGTTACCACCTATAGTATAGAGTGTATAAAAGAAAAAAAATAGCAATGGTTCCTGAACAATTTTGGTACTTCCTGAATTCAGAGTGGTGCAGGTCAAATCTGTCTGGTGCAGGTAATTTCAATGTTACCTGCACTAGTGCAGGTATGCAGAAAAAAGTATTTCGAGCCCTGAAGTGTCATGTAGCCTATAACGGGCAGATCCAAATGGTCTGAGTTTTAGTCACTTTATCTTTAATGATTCAAGGCCGTTGGACATTGCTAGTGCAGTCAAGTTTACGTCTTTATACATGACAAGATGAATGTAGTCAATGCTAGTATATACAGTCAAACCTGTATTAGCGGCCACCTGGCCATAGTGACCACTTTTTGTCGGTCCCTTGGATTCGTAATGATTAAGAAATAGGCTTAGCGGCCACCTGTCCAACGCGGCCACGGCCACACGATTTCCGGTCCCGTTGATACAGAAACATTGCCTATTGCAACCATACTGCAGCCTTATGTCACCCTGCACCGAGTTTGAAATTGTAGTTTGCGAGGATTTGGAGTTCCTGACAGGGTCATTTTGGCGGTAGCAGAAGGTATGCATGCCTTGAGCATTAAAGTGCAAGTCTTTGTCGGTGAGTCGGTGACTTTACCGATCGAGACAATGTTACTTGGTGAGAAAGATCATTTGTAGCTTGCTCATGGTCAATTGATCAACATTTTCTCTATAGTGGCCAACTGTCTGTAGTGTCCATATTTCTCCAGTCCCTCGAGGGGCCGCTATAGACATGTTTGACTGTAGTGTGTTGCAGTGCCTGCCACTCGCCTTCCTCTTCTATCCATCTAAGTTAATTGACTCCATGTTAGTGACCACAAATTGTGTGCTGTCATACTGGCTCTGTGCTACTGAAAGGCTTGTACAATATTGTAACCTGCTTGGCTGTAATATTGTAATTTGTTACTTTAATCTATTCTTTCGTAGCGTCATTTTGACAAAAGTGCTATATCACCACTTAAACAAAAGTGAACTGTCTTTTGAATTTGCGTCTCGGCAGTTTACTTGATACTAAAGGGGTTCTATATGTAAAGGGTTCGTCATAGATTTTGTTTTTGGTTTGTCCTTATGGTAATGAATGAATAGCAATTGATGTACAGCACTTTGTAACCTAAACTGTGCGCTATAGTATACCGTAGTTGATAACAAAGTACAATGTACATGTAGTCATCATTTGAATAGCATTATTGAATATTGACATGATAAAGGCTACTTTTTCCGGCCATTTCTGTATTTGTATACTCATATCAGTTCCACAAATCAGCATGACCTTATAGTGGTGAATGAATAGTCAGGCATATTAACAAACCATTGATGTAATGCTTTTTGTCTATAGCAGTACCTATAGTGCACTCATATTGATGAAAAAAAAGTATAATGTACATGTATCCACCCCCAAAAGCATTAATCTTGACCTTTGTTCTGGTCTTGTTCTATGATTCTCAATAATAAGACAATATGTATGAAGTAGATCCGCCTCCATGTGCCCTTTCTATTAAATGGTATCACATTTGTGAAGTCCTGGTAACCCCCATGTAGAGCCTTCTTATTATGCACGACATAGCTGGTAGGTACAAAGTAATTTAGGAACAGATACCGGTTTAATAACATTAGAAAGCAACAGTAAAATGTATAAAATCAGCAAAATTAATTTTATAGTATCCCCAAATCCCCCATATGGAGCCCAAATTAATATTGCCTATCAATCATGATATTTTGACAGTTATGCATGGTTCACAAACAACTTCGCAAACATTCGCCATGACTTACGCCCCATAGAGTAATAAAATCACCCGATTTACTAAAGACCAAAACCCGAAAAATCCCCATATAGACCCCCCTCTCACGGCTCGCGTTATGTATGGCCCAATTAGACGACGATTGTTTTTGAATGAGTAGATGTTCCTCTCTCTATCAACATTAAAACCATCCACCAGACCCGCTGGGTATAGATTTTATTGCGCCTTAAAAATGACTAAAATTTACAGTGACAAAAATTCTGCTTTCAATGGTTCAGGTAACCCCCTGGCATACCCTCTTAACTTTAATGCATTATCTTCAACTTCTGGTCTGTATCACTTTAGAACCCATGCTATATGAAAATGCAAAACTTTTGTTCGTACCTTAATTAGATTTTTCAGAATAGCCATCGAAATGTCAGTAATTTTCAGGCATAAATTGTTGGATTCTGGAGGGTCCCTGAGGGGGGTCCCAGAACGCCATAACGAAAATTAGTAAGTATATGGCTGTTCATAGTTCCACATACCTATCACACATAAAAAGTTTGAGTCGATTTGGTCGACCCCCATCTTCCGGCCTCTGCCTGGTATTGCCTGGTTTTCTCGTGCAATGACTCTTAAGTTCACTGGGATTTAATTTCGCAGTAGCGGGGAAAAAGGATCCTTTCGCGGTGGTTTTAAGTTTGTGGTAGCACCACGTCTCTAACTGCCACAGAAAAATGGCCATTAGGGTGGGAATTCCAAATGGACCTTATATATCCTTCACATGAAAAAGAATGAGCCAAAATGCCGTCAGAATGAAAATTCTTTTCTATTCCTGGGAATTGGTAAGTGTAGACTAGACATTCTCACTGCATTCCAGATATTCTTTTGGCCACATTCTGGCAGGATTCGAAGTGACTTGCCATTTCGGTTCTCCATCGAATGAGATAAGACTGTTTTGAATAATGTTGGAATGCCATAGAATGAGGTCATACTGCAGTAAGAATAGTTAAATTACAGTGCATGGCTTTAGCCAGCTCGAAACTTTTTTCCGTCAGCCAATTTCAATCGTCGCGAAAACCGCGAAAATTAATTAGAAGGACTGAACTGAGACCTTGAAAAACGGGTTTTAATGAGATTATCGTATGCGAAAGGGCACCGACACACATTGACAACAATCATAACAATAGCAAAACAAACAGTGTGTGGCTTTTACGGCCGTGGACGGCGTCCCCAAGCCGCCTGAAGCTTCCACCAAGGATTTTTGTCCGTCAAGGTTGACGGATTGGTTTGAAAATTTTTCCGTCAAACGCAACAAATTTCCGTCAATTGACGGAAAAACGGACGCTGGCTAGAGCCCTGTTACAGTGTATGGATTAAGTGAATATTATAGCGTCATAACGAATGTACATCATAGTTCTATGAAGTTGTGTGAAAAACATTTGTTTTGTCTTAGAATACACTTTAAATGCCATCCGATATTTCTCCACTTCAAATGCACCTCGATAGTTTTTAGCATGTCAAAAACTTTCGGGCCAGCCAAAAGAACGGGCACAAATATCTGGAATGCAGTGAGAATTTCTAGAATACACAACGAATTCCCAGGTGTAGAAAAGAATTTTCATTCTGATGGCATTCCGGCTCTTTCTTGCTCTTATTCCGGCTCATTCTTGCTCTTGTGTGAAGGGGGTTTAAGTGAGTGATCACAAATTATGTTAAAACAACAGTAGGACAGAATGCCTGGAATTCCTCTTCTGAATTATCATTTCCTGTCATTGTTCAGTCACTAAAAAAAACTCAACAAATTCAAAGTTGCTATAATTATAATATTATAATAATAACAGTTATAGCAACTTTGAATTTGTTGAGGTTTTTTAGTGACTGAACAACCACAGGAGATGGTGTTTATTCCTTGTACCTGGTTGGCTGTGCTGTCCTTCTGTCTGTACATAACTGTACTTATTCCTACCTGGTTGGCTGTGCTGTCCTTCTGTCTGTACATAACTGTACTTATTCCTACCTGGTTGGCTGTGCTGTCCTTCTGTCTGTACATCCACACCTGTTCCTCCAGGTCAGCCAGGGCATTCCTCAACTCAGCCTTCTCCTGACTGAGTCTGGCCACAAAACTGGTCAGCTCCGTGTTCTGTTGGAGGATCTTCTCATTCACAGATGGTCCAGTCGTGGGTTCTGATCCAGACTACGGTGGACAAAATTATGCCTTAACTTCAAAGTTGCCTTAACTTCAACTTCAACTAGTTCAACTGTAATATCCAAAACAAAAATTGGACTCACCCAAATTTTCGACTGAACACCACCATACAATGTAGATGTCCTGCAACCTATGATTCACTGCTTACTGAGTCACATGTTCTATCTGCATAACGTGACATCACGGCAGCAGTGGATTTTTTATTCCTTGACACAGACTGGTGGTGTTCAGTTGAAAATTTAGGTGATCATGAGTCCAATTTTTGTGTTGGATATTACAGTTAAACTAGTTCAATAAAATCACGTCTTGGTAACATTCAATGTCATAAAAAGGTTAATCAGTGTTATGATTTAATTTGTGAATATGAGTAAGAATATTGTATATTCACACAAATGGTTTTCATACTACAGATGCATGTACAACAACCATAGATCCAGTTAAAACTTTGGTATGTCTGAAATCATGATATGCATTTGCATAACTGTGTTGCAACTTAATATGATTATAATGTTACTATGTGTGCCACTTGCACTTGTTCACATAAAATGATACTGTAGGTATACAAAATGTACTGTTCCTCAGGAAACAAAATAATCCACTGTACTTACCAAGTTTGCACTTCTCATATGCTGCAACTCATTAGATAGTCCCTTAACTGCTTGTTGAATTTCTTCAATCTTACTCAGTTCAGCATCAACACTGCAACAAAAACAGCAATGCCATGTATTTTCAATTTACACTACAAAAACATTCTGACTAAATAGTTACACAAATAAAATGATATGAACTTCAGACTATGGTGGATTTTATTCTTACATTTATTAAGAGATAAGTCTAAAATGACAGGCTTTTCTTGCGAGTACCACATTTAGCATAATGGGCGAATCTGACGTGTGAACTCGGAATACACGGACGGCGAAGTATCAAAGGATACAAGCCGAAGGATCAAAGAAACATGACGATACCGATCTCTTCACACAATATCAACTGCAAAACATTTAAAACTTTTTTTGCTTTTGTTTTCTTAATACATATAGTGTAACAACCATTGCAGTACATGTAAAGTAATGTATTATGATTGTGAATAAAGATCAATGGTTACTAAAACCATGTGTAACTTATTGCGCGTGGTCAATTAATAAGCATTTTCTCTATAGTGGCCACCTCTCTATAGTGGCCAATTTTAACCAGTCCCGAGTGGCCGCTATAGACAGGTTTGACTGTACGTTGCATGGAGAGTATCAACTCGGCAGTAACGTTTTGCCTTTTCAGAAGACCTGGGAAGACTGAGACAAATGAGTGTACAATGATGTGCTAAATAAAATACCTGTGAGCATGACTTGGTAACGTCTCCTTCAGCCTGAGGAGCTGCAGCTGTAGTGACTGGCACAAAGAGGCCAGCTGTTGTTTGTGTCTGGTTAGAGCTTCTGGAGAATAGTGATGGCTGCGCGGCGACACGCCTCTGGTTTCCTGAGATATAAAACAACTCTTATGTTACCTTTCACAAGAGGTACTTTTACATGACTATTGTCTTGTTTGCCGCATACTTCAAGTGAGCATTTAGTGTCAGATATCTACAATGTCACAGTCAGATATCTACGATGTACATGTAGGTACTGGTAAGGCCCTAGGCCCACTTACTGGGAAAGCAGTATTGAGACAGCTTTACATAGTACTCCAGGACACCCAAATTTTATTCATAGATCTGAAATTATTGCTTCTGTGCCTTAAAATTGTGCCTTGTTTGGGCATGAACATATACCAAAAAGCCACACAGTGATATTTTTATTTTACGGTTGAAAATATGTTTCATGTCTAAAAAACATGTCTAAGAAAACCCTTTGTTTGTGGCCCTAGCAGTCCAGCACAGGGACCAACTTAACAGACAATAAAATGACAACCAACACATCTATAGTTTGAGAAACTAGGCATATTCAATATATTTCAATAACTGCAGAGAGGAGAGATTCCAAATTGAGCACCAATCATGAAAGAGAGAAGAAAAATACCATATACATAATGTACATGGCTGCTATAGCCTATACCCACCTTCTCTCGTCCAGTTGTGCTCTCCCCACCACCCAGCCTATCTGCTTGGGACTTCTGTTGCTGCTGGAGTTCAGCAATCTTCTGCTGCTGCTGTTGAATCTCTTTTTCTTTCTGCTGCTGTGAAGAGAAATAACAGAAATACTCAGTGGTGCCTCTTCCTCTGACCGAGATTCAAGTTCCAGGTCTCACAACTCTGACATAATTCCTTCCATGGGTTATACAATAATGTACTTAAGGCAAATGTGGCATTGAATATACCAGATAGGGGTGGGCACAGGTACACAGTACCAATGCAAAACCATTATTTTCTTGTTGGACCGGTCCAGAAAAAAACGGACCTGAAAAAAATCAGCGGACCGGATGTTGGACTGATTAGAAAATGAAAAGATTATACCGGCAGGCATTTTTTTTTAGTACGTGTTTTAGAGCCTATCAGGGCTTCAGCTGCTAAGTGCCCCCACGACCACCCCCGGTCAAGGGACCGGTAAGCGGTAAGCGGTAAGGGCTTAAGAACAAGAGTGAAATAGAGGAGGGTTGAACTTCAAGTTATTTTCACCAAGCTACAGTCAAACTTGGTCTAAAACAGAGGCAGTTAGTGTTGTTTACATGACTTGCCGGATGGATAGAATTTTAAAATGCCAATGAATGTCAGATACTCCACCAAACATAATCCTTTGTAGTGAAATGGACTTATTGTGTAACCCCCGTTCACAAGATTTTACACACAATTTAGGGGCACGTTTAGGTCTGGACCTGGACCTTATCCTCTGGACCTGGACTCTACCTAAATTTCCTGTACTGGTACCATGCCCTAATACCAGTTAATACAATAATTGGTGGCACTATATAAAGGACTAAGTCTTGATGCTAAACATTTACAGAATACTGGATCTAGTTGTTGAGCTTGATATCAGCTAGCAATACAGGGTGGGAGCACTGTTAAGCATAGTTACCAGGGACTGCTTGTCTTTCTGCCTCTGCCTTTCAGTAGCAGCTTCCCTGTCAGCCAGTACAGCCAGCTTGGCCTGCAGACGGTCCCTTTCAGCCTGCAGCTGGACAGTGTTGGTCTTCTCCTGCTGAAGGGAAGCTGAAGCTTCTCGGCTTTGTCTCTGTGAAGGGAAAAGGGAATTTTCCTTCAAAGTTTGTCAGACACCGGGCTGCACATACAAAATGTACACCAGAACATATGCCACTGGAGAATAGCATTTTGTAGTTGATGACACTGTAATAATTTAGCATCACTGTGATTAGTAGCTTTAAGTTCTGACGTGTATCTGTGATATATATATATATATTATCTATTTTTACATCATTTTTTCCTTGGCTGTAATTCTTTTTTGCCTTAAGCTTGTTAGAATGTACAGAATAATTATAGATTTCTGAACTTCCTAACAGTTAAGGTTTGTTCATTTAGTTTTGTTCATTAAGTCTTTTTTAGAAAATGTTTATTTACTACAGTACTGAACACAAATAATGGTACTGGCATGTACAAGGTACTATCTAATGGATTCAGAAATAAAAGAAAATAAAGTTACCTCCATTTTTTCCACCGTATTTTTCAACTGATTACGAAGACTTCTTTCCCGTTCCAGTTCCTCAGACATTTTGGTCCTTTCCTTAGTTATGGATTGCCTCAAGCTGGCCGCCACCTGTCTCTCTCTATCCAAGGTTGTCTTCAAGTCCAGGGAATGTTCCTTCTCAGCATCCAGGAGAGACTGCAGCTCACTGATAGAGGCCTGTTTCAATGTACAATAATTTTAAGCAAGATACTGTAATCAGTTAAGTCTCCGTCAGGGTTGTAGCCAGCACCCGTCCTTTAACGGAATTTTGCAGCTCAGGGGACGGAAAATAATTTTGCACATTCTCTCCTCTGTGATGGACAAAAATCGATATGTAAAGACATAAAAAAATGTCTCCCTTGTGTAATTCTTTACCAAGACAGGTGCCGTTGAACAGCTTAGTCTAGCAGCAAAATTTACACCTCAAAATACAGGAAATAGCATTTCAGGATTTCAAAATTTTCCAGCGGAGCATGCTCCTGGACCCCTATGGAACATGGTGCCTTTGGCGCGACGTCTCGCGCCTTGGGCACTCAATAGGATTCAAAATCGAGGGGACGGAAAATGATTTCAGGCTGGCTACAACCCTGGTCTCCTTAGGTTATGATGATTCAATTAACTAGTGAATAACATCCGCTGGGAACCTTAAACTGATGTGAGGGTGACGAGAAAAAAGTTTGGCCACAAAAAAAAGCTACTCTCAATATGAAATCTAAGTGGTCATCAGGAAAGTTGAACACATGACTTAACACACTGTGTCAGAGAGTATAGTATACCAAAAGATTCTTCATTTTTGTTCTTTCACACTAGACTAAGTGATGCAGCATATCAAATTTTTTCATGAAATATCATGATGATCATAATAATAGTCTTGATATCATAGTTTATGTACTCTACATTATATCAATTTAGCATAATTTACAGCTGAAGCTAAAACCTGCTAGATGTCATTTTTCAAACATGATTTTTAGAGAAGATATACATATCAATCATAGTGAGCTACAGTCATGTATTTTGAAGTGATAGGTTATAGTAAAACCACTCCAATCTGCTGGCCAGATCCAGACTGGGTGTTGGGCAGACATTAAACAGTAATTCATGTATAATGTACAATGATACAAAACACATGTTACCTCTTTTCTTCTCTCCAAGTCAGCCCTCGTCTGTTTTAACTCTTCTAAGGAAAGTTGCAGCTGTTTGGCTACACTCTGTTGTTTCTCCAGTGCAGCAGTCACTGTGTCGGCTCTGAACCAAAACACAGACAAAGTATTGAATAAACTCGTAGAGATCAACCCCTTGTGTACCTACCACTTAATCATACATGTATGTCCCTGATAATGTCTTATAAATGGTTATAGTTAAAGAAAGTAAATTTCATGGATGACATCCACTTAGAAAGACAAACTAATGTGTAAAAATAAGTCATAATAGCACACAAACAACAAGAAAGGTGTTCTAGAATACTTAACTCGAAAGTTCATTTGTGTTCTTGGTAGAAGTCATTCTGAAGTAAATTGAACTGCAATGTTCAACACCCAAATTTTTGACTGATCAAATCCAGCCTTTGTCAAGGAATGGACAATCCACTGCTTCTGTGATGTCACATTATGTAAGATAGCACACATGACTCTGTGAGCAGTGGATCATAAGTTGCAGAAAGTTTATGGTGCACTCCGTCTCTGTTCAGAGAAGGATGTAAAGCTCTGATGCAGAAACAGACTTTTTTATCTAAAATTTCAGATGCCACCTTTTCCTAGCTCTACACAGAAACCTCTGCTTTGACAATCTTCAGTTTGGAACTTGGGGCTACAAACAAAAGATCCATACAGAAACACAGGTCACACAAAAACATCATACCCTAACATGTAAGGCAGAAGAATCATGGCAGCAGCAGCAAATAGTAAAAAATTAGCTTTCTGGGTTATTCTGACTACACATTTTATGGCAAAAACATACCGTGTGGTCTCTCTGTCCAATTTTTTCATGAGCTCTTGTAGTTTGAAGTCCTTCTCCTGAACGACCCCCGTCTTGTTTTCCCGCTCCTTCTCCAGTTCCCTTTGTAGAGAGATGAGTCGCAACTTCTCATCTTCCAGTGACCGGGAGAGTTCGGCACTCTTGCCCTGCTCCAAAGCAAGGCCCTCTTTCAACTTCTAAGGAGAGTGACCACATAACATTTGTCAGTTATGATGTTTGGGTATAAGTAAGTACAGATAAAATCTTGAGTTAGTAAAAATTCTTAGTATGATAAGTATGCACAATGCGCTTTTATTGCAAAACTGGTATCTGCTAAATTGAATGTTTCATTTGCTATTATAATTTGATTAGTACAAATTACATAACTGGTATATAAAACAAATTATGGAAAAAAGTGGATTTATCAAATTTATCAAACTAGTTATGCAATTTAAGTCCAAATTTGCCTAATCTTCATCTTACTGGATGCATATATCTCTGTCAAAATTAGTACATACCCAATAAAAGATTTTAACAAAAACATCCCTGCAGTTTAACTAGCATTATAAATTAGGGGGCCCAAAACTACCACTATTCCTATGGACACACTGGGAATAAAAAATCGTGCATTTTAAGTTTGGTCATTACTGATAGAGCATAATACACACTCCATACAGCATAAATCATATCTGCAGATGTTGAAGTATGTGGTACCTTGATAACCTGTCCATCTCGGTGCTGTTGGTCCAGACTCTGGTCCCTGTCTGCATCCACCTCATCCTGCAGCTGCTGCACAGCATGTCTCTCTATCTCCAGCGCCTCCAGGAGGGACTTCACATGGGCTTTCTCAGACTCTAACGCACCACTAACACAGAAAAAGATATTAAAACCTAAGTTCCTCTGCAGTACCATGGAAGGCTGGTAAGGGGGCAAAAATTTAATTGTTTCAAGGCTTCATCAGTTAACTCTCCATATGCCAAGAATCAAGGCAATTCATCCAGGCATTCTAGAGTTACAGTGTGTATCATGCTCACAGACAGACACATAATTGCTGTCGAAAACATTACCGGTACTAGTCCCTTCACTAAGGGGATTATTGTGTAAGTTACAAATCTATGGATCCTTCTTGTCAGTGTTCTGCTGAAACAGTTGCTGTGTTCTTCCATTTCACTCATACAGTAACAAACAACCTGGGCGCACAGTGTTGTATTTTACTTATGCCATACCCACCTGAGAAAACATATGTTTCGATGCGAAACGCGCCAAAAGTTGATTTAATTTGGTGCCCTCGGACAAAAACTTTTACAACAGCAATGTTCCAACGTCCGAATCAGGGATTTGAATTTTCAACCTAACCACTCTCAGCTTGCGCAGAGTATGTTCAAAATTATTCGATGGAAGCTTGATAAAACTTCGAAGCCTGTGTGATACCGTTTTTATCACCCGGTCTGGAACACCTATATTGAACGTTATTGCAGCCCAGGTATGACATAACATTATGGATAATAACAGCCTTGGATGCTTTCATTCAGGAGCCTTCAATCATTGAATATCTGCACACCTTACCTGTAGCGCTAGTGGATACTGTAAGAAAGATACAACACAAACCTGACTGAAGCCAACTTTGTCTGCTCCCTGTCCAGAGCAGCACGTAAACTTTCAACCAGCATCTTCAGACTGGACAGCTCGTTCTGTAGGCAGGATACAGCTCTCCTTTCCTCCTCCACTGTAGACACAAGTTCTCCATTTCTCTTCCTCTCAGACAGCAGAGATGACTGCAGATCTTCCACCATGGTCTTCTCTTGGTTCAGCTTATACTCTAGCAACTCCACTGTGAAGTGTCAAAACCATGGATTCCTTAAAACTACCTTGTTTGTATCTTTAACTTGTATATGACATTCATTTTGTTATCATCTTAAACAAGAATTAGTATCATTCAATGGACATAAACGTTTACACCAAATCACAACCTTCTGATGATATTGAACATCCAAAAAGCCATATTTCCAGCTTTTGACTCTTGCCACCAGGTAATCATATCAAACAACACTATACCTGTCATGATGTCATATGAATAAGGCCGCAGCCAGTTGGGAACCTGGTACTACGGTTTGCATGGGAAAAACATTATTTGACAAACAAACAGTGCTTAATTATCATAATCACATACAATTAATTTGCTTCTCAAACTTTTTCTGTGAACCACAGCGCAAAGTTCTAACCTGGCTGTCATATATATTGTGATGTCATGACAAGAAAAATCACTGTTCAATCTAATCACCAAGTAGGAAAAATCATGATCTGGAGGATGATTTTTTCAATGGTTTGATGTCCTACAACATCATAAGGTGGAAAAATAGTTATTTATTGATGTCATTGGTATCATAAACACTTTTAATGCAAGTTGCTATAAAACTGAATCATAGTCTTCACCTTGTTGTTTAACAGACTGCTGCAGAGTGTCTCTCTCAGCCCCATCAGGGACAGGTGGCCGGGCTGACATGCTGTGCTGCTGGATAAACTGTAGCTCCGACAAGGACAGCACTTTGCTGCCTTCTGTGTGTAACCTTCGCAGCAGCCCCTACACATGTACAAGTCAACACACAGTATTAGTACATGTACCTTGTCTTGAACTGAAATTTACAACTGCAGTGAAACTCGCTCTTTTCCTCTCCATCTTCTTTTCTACTGGTCAGTCTCATAGAATTAGCTTTGTAGCAGTTGAGCATGGATTAAGTTACAACACAAGTGAGTGTTACAGAATAATAAAAAAAGGAAAAATGCTGAGGTCCATTTTTGTGTCTGCAAAGGGCATGACAAGTGAATGCAGTCTGTTAGGTATATTCATTATATTCATTTGGATTTTTAGAAATGACATGTTCTGAGAAATATACATGTACATGTGTACATAAATAAGGATGTGTGGGGATGGCCCTACAAAACAACTTGGGTCCTTGCCCCGCCTCTGCCACACAAGGCCCAAGTTTGTTCCACTCTTTGATGGTCCGAAGGAAGAATAAGCCTGTAGTAGTTGTTATAATGTTATTGGGTGGGCCGACTACTCTCTCTTCGCAGCCAGGGGCTGAATTGCGAGGAGCTTGAAATAGGCAGGGCTAAATCGCAAGGGTCTGGAGAGAGCTGCCCTTCGGCGACCTCAATACGACAGTAACACGACAGAAGTTGGGATGGCCTGCAACGTTTGGGTGTGATGGGTGAGGCACTAGCATTGAGCCACCAGGACGATCATGGTAACCATTGTGTTTACCTCCAATCTTGTAGACACAATATCATCCACTTCAGAATCACTGTGGTCCTGCCCCACCCCCTGCTGTCGCTGCCTCAGCTGGTTGACCAGGTTGTTGTCTAGCCTCTCTGTGGCATCTATCTCATCCTGCAGTCTGTGTCCCAGCTCTGATCCTGCTGGTGTGTACATGGTGGGGGAGGCTGGGAAAACAATCATGGTTACTCTTACAAGCTGTTAAATACAGTAATGAGATGGGAGTGGGAGTGGGAATATGTACAGTGACGATATGGGCTGGGAGTGGGAGGATGTGCATGCTGTTATAAAACAAGACAATTCAAACAAAACAAAAACAATTGAAAGCAAACAAGAGTTTTGGGGACCTCATGCCTCCCTGACATATATTTAACACTTTGCAAGATATAAAATCTCTTTTTGAGAAAATGTGCACCTAACATGTAAGTGCACAAAATAAAACTTGGGTACACAACATAGGATAAAGTAGAATGTCAGCAAAACATAATCATTGGCTAATGCAAACCTTACTTCATGTACCTCCCTTCAGAACTGGAATCAGTAACTCTATGGTAGCTACATGTATAATCTTTCCAATTTATACACAACATCATACCAACTGGACGTCGAGACCAGGCTAGTACATATTTAACTCGATAGAGCCCTATCTAACTTTGTTCTCAAAATCAATACCAGAGTCTCTAGTTAAAGCTTTGTCTGTAAAAGTCAAACTTCTGCAATGTACCCATTTTTCCATTACAGTATGTGACTACACACTGTGTATGGCACTACCCCGACTTAAAACCACTGCGAACACTCCACTTTCCCACTAATGCAAAATTAAATCCCACAAACTTAAAATGAATTTACAGTTAATATGCTGGAACATTACTGACCTCTAGTGCTGCTGCCAGTCTCCGTACCAGGACCATGCTGAGTGTCCAGTCTGTACAGCAGGTCTGTCTGCAGTCTGTCTGCTTCTGACACACCTGGCATCTGCACTCTCCCGTACTGACTCTGTAACTCTTCTATGTGCTGCCTGAAAATGTGGAGTCAAACAATCTCAGTTAATTTCAGACAAATCGTTTAATTTCTTTGAGTTTAAGTATCTCTATTTCCACACACACAATCATTGAGTACCAATTAAGAAAAGACTTTGGGGCAACTCAGAAGAAAGTTTGAATTCACAGCTTTGAGAAGAAAACAGTTTGCAGTTCTGGAAATAAATGTAAAAAATATCCCTTCTACTATCAACAGGCCAACTGATACAATACAGCAAGAATCAAGAAAAAGCAGCTACAACTTATACAAAACTCAATTTGTGAATATTGTATCATTGAATCCATTCCTAGCGGCCTCTAAGATTCCAGATAACCTAATATAATTAAGTGATATCCCTTGGACACCTCAAGATAGTGCTACACAATCATGCAGCATTTTGGTACTAAAATGAGTGATTCACACGAACCTCTGCCAGTACCTTTAATAAGAAAAGACTAAGGGAGGACTCCGGGTAGAACTCTCCAGTACATGGGACCCCGCCTTGCATCACAAAGGACAATAAGTTTTTCCTAATGACTATGGTGTTGTCTGACCATAGGGAACTATGCTAACACGATTTACATTTGAGTGACATTTGCATAATGATCCTATGAATTAGTGGTTCTACCAGTTTTTCTAGTTAGCTATACTTGTATTGAATTGTTCTGCTAGTTCATTCTAGTGACACTGAAGAAGAGTCACTGTGATGGATGTCACTCGAAACGTCCGGAAGTACATTTTTTTGTAAATATCCATTTTTTTATCCAGTACTGTAGAGATTGAATAATTCTTGTATTTGAACTCAGTGCATACACTTTCTTGAACACACCCGCAAAAAAACAGAAATTTGCATTCATCCATTGATGAATTATTAAATCAATCTAACATGCATGTAGGAGAAAAAACAGAATCTGATGCATAATACTGTTAATGTAGAAATGTTTGCAGTGGATTAATGTTCGCGGTTTTTGCGGTGACCACTTCACCGCGAACATAAAACCACTGACCGCGAATATTTTTCTATGGTGGTATTAGACTGCAGTCTATGGTGTTACCGTGAAATTAAAACCACAGCAAAAGTCCTTTTTCCCGCTACCGCGATATTAAATCCCTACAGTATATATAAAAGGAAGTATTTCATAGTACAACACAGGGTTGTAGCCAGCCAGAAATCAATTTCCGTCCCCTCGATTTTGAATGGCTTTGGCACAGGGTTCCTAGGTGGGTCCGGGAGCATGCTCCTAAGAAGAAATTTGAAATCTAGACCCTCAAACACTATTTCCTGCATTTTGAAGGTTAAATTTTGCTCACAGAGGACAGAATAGGCAAACATTTTTTCCGTCCCCAGCTGCAAAATTCCGTGAAAGGACGGAAGAACAGGTGCTGGCTACAACCCTGGTACAACATGTGTGACCTGTGTCTGAGTTCCAGTTCCTCCACCCTCATCTGTGCATCTCTCTCTGCATTCTCCTGGATGTCCCTGATGTGCTGCTGATGCTGCCAGGTCAGCTCTGCCCGGATCTCATCTAACTTCTGAAATAACACAAGAAGGGGTTGGAATAAAGTTTGACTTGTCAGATTAGATATTGCAAAGCAACTTTAACATTTGGTCCAACACAAAGAAAACAAAATGTTGGAATGCTAGAAATAATTTTTCTTCCTGTGGCCACACCATTTTAACTAACTGGCTATTGGAAATGCCCACTCCTATTTTTCCCAACTTGGAAGAAATCACCACACTTCCCAGCCCAATTCAGGAATCTTTGACTTACTATATTACTAAGATTCTGAAGCCATTCCATAATTTTCCAGTTAACCAGTCAAAATTGCCATAATGAAGGTGACAAATGGTCACCAAAATGTTCAACTTGTAAAACTAAAAGAAATAGATTGGAAATAAAGCAAGAGTGGTGCAAAAAGAGTCTCTCAAATTGTTTGTCCTGACCTGTTTGAGTGCGCTGCCCTGTGTAGACACTCGGATGTTTTCTAGTCGTGTCCTGTACTCCTCTCTCAGCTGTTCTTTCACTCTCTCCATCTCAGTCTGAAGGCTGCTCTTCAGCAGAACTACTTCTTCTTCATGTCTTTGTGCTTGGGATGTAAGTTCCGCCTGCAGAAACAACAACTGGTGTAAGGTTAACATGTCTTCCAATTTTATCTGTGGAGAGGGGGGACCATATTATCCGCAGCCAGCAAAAAGTGGTTGCTGGTTGAAATGGACGTACTGTTTCAATGTGGCTTGTGACTACAGGTAGTTGCCTATTTTGTAAGGTTTGATTCTAAATACTTCCAAAGTGGTGTATGCCTGAAATGTGAATGATGTGGCGTGGGCCTACAATGTATGTTTTATGCACCCCAATACCGAAATTTCGGTTACCAGAGAACAGGAAACCAACTTTTTTTTAAATCAAACATTTTACAATAAGTTACATCTAAATAGTAAACAATCTCTGTTTGTAAGCTTAAGGCATTTCAAATGATAACTGAATCTTTGTATCTACAAGTCAAGTTGTCAGTGCAGGTAAACTACAAAGATAATTCTTCATGTCTCACTCTTACCTGTAGTTCTGCCATCCTGTCATCTGTAACTCTGTAGTCATTACTTCCAACTGGACCATCCTCCTGACGCTGTCTCACTGCAGCATCCACCTGCACATCTTCTGACTGCAATCGTAGCAAAGAGGACACTTTTTCTTCCAGCTTTGAAACTTCCTTATCACGATTTATCAATTGCTTCTCTGTATTTTCAAGCTGTGCCTGAAGTTGACTGGAAACTTCTTGAAGCTGTCTCAGTTCTTCATTCTTTTTCATCAGCTCTTGGTCTGACAACCTCTCTGATGGAGCCGAGAGTTCCTTCATTCCAGCTTTAGCCTCCTCAGTTCCAGTTGTCTCCTGTTTTGCTGCCGATCTTGCTTCCTCTGCTGCAGCTCTCTCCTGTTGTGCTGCAATTTTCTGTTCCTCTGCTGCAGCTTTCTCCTGTTGTGCAGCAGTTTTTGCTTCCTCTGCTGCAGTTTTCTCTTGCTGTGCTGCAATTTTCTGTTCCTCTGCTGCAGCTTTCTCCTGTTGTGCTGCAATTTTCTGTTCCTCTGCTGCAGCTTTCTCCTGTTGTGCTGCAATTTTCTGTTCTTCTGCTGCAGTTTTCTCCTGTTGTGCTGCAGCTTTTGCTTCCTCTGCTGCAGCTCTCTCCTGCTGTGCTGCAAGTTTCTCTTGTTCTGCTGCGACCCACTCCTGTTCTGCTGCAGCTCTCTCACGTTGTGCGGCAGCCTCTGTTTCCTCTGCCGCAGCTCTCTCTTGCTGTGCTGCAAGTTTCTCTTGTTCTGCTGCAGCTCTCTCCTGTTCTGCTGCAGCTCTTTCCTGCTGTGCTGCAAGTTTCTCTTGTTCTGCCTCAGCTCTTTCCCGTTGTGCGGCAGCCTCTGCTTCCTCTGCTGCAGCTTGTTGCTCCAGTGCAGCAGTTCTCAGTTCTTCAGCATCAGATTTCTCCCGCTCTGCAGTCTCCGTTGTCTGGTCTCCTAACAGCTGTTGCTTCAAAGATTCTGTTTCTGTTTGTTGAGTTCTGAGCTGATCTTCTATCTGTCTGATATCTTCTTGTAGCTGAGCCTGGCAAACACAGCATTGAAGCTAGTTAGTGATGTCCAATTTCTTGTGTCAAAATATGACCAGACACTGTACAGAAAATGAACATGGCAACCCAGTGTCTGTAAACAGTTAATGTTACATCAAAAGCTGTGGTTAGTCAGATCTCTATTGTTACAGTTTTTAAATCTATTTCTTGATTCATGTTGACTTGTTTTGTATTCGAAGGAACAACATCACAAATGTTACTGTTACAGTAGTAAATGAAACAGGCACCATTTACTTGCAATTATTGTTCAGATAAGCCTTGTGACAGATGCTTGAAGGGACTGACTAAACCCAAACTTTCCAAAGCTAAATTGAGTAATTGAAGTATAGATTCACATCCCATGCTTTTTATAGTCAGCAGTAAAAATGTCTTCATGTCAGCCTGCTTCCTTCTCTTTAGAATGGCACCTCATTTGTACTAATCCACACCTTTTGTGCAAAGCACAGTGACTGTTTTCATGGATGGGTGACCCCCAAAAGTGTGGAAATTTTGCTGACTGCATTACAATTACAGAAGACATTTAACGTCTCTCGGACAGGACATTAAATGTAGTTCCTGTGCTTGAGGACACCGACAACTCAAGAACCCACTGCACTCACAGGAAAGATGTACTTCCCATTGTGTTCAGTGAGTGAATCAAATAAATCTGTCTGAATATGCAGCTTGTACTCTCCAGTACAAACCTGGTGACTGTTATGCCATAAGGCGGTGTACCAGGTATGCAATACAAACAAACAAAAAGAAAAGCACCTTGGCTTGTTCAAACTCTTGGTTATTTCTCTCCATGGCATGTTGTACCACAGGTTCCTGTAGAGGGTCTCTGTTCCTCATGTTCAGCAGCTCCACTCTCAGGGCTGAGATATCCTCTTCCTTCTGCTCCAGCACAGAGCTCCAGTCAGCCTCATCCTGTGCAATATAAGAATCATTGCAACTGTTGCAAATTACTGAAAAATATTATCAAGACTTAGTGTATCCCTGATAAATTAACAGATTGGACACATTGGCAACATAAGTATGCATGCCATGACGAATTTCAAGTTGACGTGTATTTTGTCTCTTGAGGTACCCTAAGTATAGCTCACAAGAGACATCACCTAGCTAGGACCTTGCAGAGCAAGTGGTGAGACAACTGCTGTAGATCTTATGACAACACCATATGCTTAGAACCAAAGAGAAACATACAATAAGTCCTTTATACAAATCAATTATATAAAATGTTAACTGGGATGGTGGGTAAAAAAATTCAATGAAGATCACTTCTAATCAATCTGCATGTTTCAAGTAATGATGGGCATCAATCATCACTCTTCTTCAGCATAAAAACTGGTAGAAGAAGTCTAACACTTATATAGGAAATGGAACTGGAAAAAACAGTTGAACATGTAATAATCACTGTTTTGTCTGGAAAGCTCACATCTACTAAATCAAAGGAAAATGTGACATTGGCCAGCCCCAGTATGTGCTAAATCTAATTCTGAAGGACTTTTACATCAGAGAATATCCAGCCATTAAAAGTATACAAGACCAGGAACCCTGACCTCCATACTGGTGTCCTCTGTTTGGCTAGCCGTGCTTGTTGTATCAGTTTCAGAGATTGAAGGCATTTGGTCCATGTCTTCTCTGAGTCTTTTTATCTCTTCGTTAAGATGATCGATCTCGCAGTTCTTCTCCTCCAGCAGGTCCTGGGCATATCTAGGCATGGACAGGTCCTCCTCAGCTTGGTCTTGCAAGGTCTTAAGGGCAGACTGCAAATCAACAATGTTGTGATATGTCAGTAATGCTTGATACTTTAGCCAGTCAAGGGAATACTGTTATTTTGAATTGCCAGCATCTATAACAAACCAGTAAATGTAAACAGTTCAATTTGCATTAAGAAGATTTATTACTGTTACTGTGTAACTTACATGTAGCAGTTTTCTTGTTTTCGTACAGAGTGAGATGTACAAAATGTGGATTTACTAATTGTGTGAGTCATGAAAGTGTGACCTTACCTTGAGGTTGGAGTTCTCCTCCAGCAGCTGTGCAGTGTGCTGCTCCCCATCAGTGTGTGCTGTCATCTCCCTGTGCTGGATCTGGATCTCCATGTGAAGTCTCTGGATCTCCTCCTCCTTATCCACCAGGTCCTCCCGAAACTGCTCCAGCTGTTCAACCAGGTTTCCCATCTGTACAAATGGACAATTTCAATTTCACCAAACAGAGAATCTGATGATATAACGTTTGACCAGTTGCTGACCTCAAGTATATGCAAGATCAAAATCGTTATGCCCTCTACATAAGAAAGACAGTGAGGTGAGAGAGTTAAAACGAAGGTTAGGACACTGTGCCCTCTGCACATCTTACGCAATTTACTGTGCAAGAAACAACCCTGTATGGGAGTCGCCGTCCGGGCTGTTTTCCAGCCGATGATAACATAATATTATACATGTGATCACTTGACATTTGTGTAGTTTATGATGACATCTGTGCAATAATTCAGAAGCGACGTATACAATAAAAGTTTGAAAGGGTGAGGCAAACACCCCCTTTTTTTAACCTTG